>NW_024870757.1:5225000-5401096 GCF_019054845.1 Dipodomys spectabilis | reverse complement strand
GATTTCTGTGCTGAAAAGGGTACTCAAATAAATACCACCCTCATAGCTCCTGTTAGAAGTGAGCCTTGGGCTGCAAATGTGGCTTAATGATAGAGTGCTTACCTAGCAAGCATGAAGCCCTGGGTTTGATTACTCAGTACAACATAAACAGAAAAAGCCAAAAGTGGTACTGTGGCTTAACTGATAGAATGTAGCCTTGAGCAAAAACAGCTCAAGAACATGCCTAGACCCTGAGTTCAAGCCCCCCCAAAAAATGTGACCTTGGTGAGACATACTCTTCTGGGACTCAGAGAAGGGCTGAGGTTATAGGTGACAGGTAGAGGCCAGGTGCTGGTGGCTCACCCCTGTAATCTTAGCTACTCAGGAGGCTGAGATCTCAGGATCATAACTACAAGCCAGTGCAGGCAGGAAAGTCTATATGAGACTCATTTCTCCAATTAAGCACCCAAAAAGGCAGAGCTGTGATTCAAGTAGTAGAATGCTAGCCTTGAGCATAAAAACTCAGGGATGGCATCTAGGCCATGAATTCAAACCCCAGGAGTGGCGCACACACACACACACACACACACACACACACACACACACACACACACACACACACACACCAATATAGAGCATTTGCCAGTCAGCATGCACAAGTTCCATCTCTAGCAACTCAATATTTTAAAAAAAATGATGCAGAAGGGAAGGAAAAATTTGATTCACTAGTTGATATAAGCAGTGCCAAAATTCCACAGGAGTTCTAAGATGTGGAACAGGATAGAGAGGCTCAGACAGAAGGTACACAGCATGGGCAAAGGTCCTGAGGTGTGGTGTAGAGCAGGTAGTGTGGGTGGAATGAAGGTTGTTTGGCCTCAGACAAGTCTAGCAGAACATTCAAGGGTGGGTCAAGGTTTCTACTTGAGTCATAGGTAGGGCAGAGGGTGGGGCCCAGAATGGGGCCCAGGGGGAAGATTAACTTTGACTTTTCTCCATGGACCCCAGCCATTTCCTGTGGCTAGAAGCCTAATTTTCACAGCTCCTGACCTTCAGGCCTCCTTTGCATGGAGGAGTCAGGGCAAATGCAGGGAAGAACTCTTGCTTAAGAAAACCTTCTACACAATGCACCAGGCTCAACCCCTGTAAATCCTAGCTACTCAAGAGAATCCTAGCTACTCAGAGATCGTGGGTCAAAGCCAACCCAGGGCAGGAAAGTTATCGAGACTCTTTTTGCCAATGAACTACTGAAAGCCAGAAATGGAGCTGTGGCTCAAGTGGTAGAGTGCCAGCACTGAGGGAAAAATTTAAGAGACCAGAGCCCAAAACCTGAGTTCAAGCCCCGGTACTGGCACAGTAAAAATAAAGAAAAGCTTTCAGGAGATTCCAGTCCTCTTTGGAGAAAGGCCATTATCAGCTGTGCACCTGTGGCTCATTCCTGTTATCCTAGCTACTCAAGGCTGACACCTGAGGATCAATCAAGATTCAAACCTAGCCTGGGCAGACTCTTATTTCCAATGAGTCACCAAAACCTGGGAAGCAGAGCTACTGTAGTTCAAGTGGTACAGCACCAACCTTGTACAAACAAGCTAAAGGATAGCACCTAGGCTCTGAGTTCAAGTCCCGGTAAACTCACATGCGCGCGTGCACGCGTGCATGCACACACACACACACACACACACACACACACACACACACACACAAACATCCTTAGCAGGTGCCTGTGGCTCACACCAGCAATCCTAGCTACTTAAGAGGCTGAGGTCTTAGGATGACTGCTTGAAGCCAGCCCAGGCAGGAAAGTTCATGAGACTCTTATCTCCACTAAACAAGTAAAACAGATGAAAGGTGAACTGTGGTTCAAGTAGTAGAATGTTACCTTTGAGCAAAGGAAGCTCAGGGACAGTGCCTAGACCCCGAGTTCCAGCTCTAAGTTTTTTTTTAAGACACCCTTTGCCACCCAACAGGCCATAAATCCAGATTTTGTTCATCCTAGATCTCACTTCCACTCCTGCCCCTTCCATAGTACTGCCACAAGTGGCTGGTGTGTGGCCAACAATGGGTTAAGAAGTGAACATACACAAGCGGGGGCATAGCCAGGTCAAGACTAATGCCCCAGAACATTGAGGTATTGGACATACAAGTCTCTCATCCTCCAGTTCCCTGGCCCTAGAATCTAAAGTCTGTGCCTCCTGTATTCTGGGTATCCAGAATTGTGTAGCAAGACCTGAGAGGTCCAGCTGGTGCTGTAAGTTAAACTTTCCTGCAATAAAGTACATTTACATTTCCTAGACACTGACAGATACTTCAAAGCCACCTTGGCCTCACCTCTCATGTAGCCCTGGATCCTCCTTGCTTGAGCGACCTTCAGTCAGATGTCAAGATCGAGTTGGCCAGAGCCACCAGCAACCACCCATTCCCCAAGCCACTGCAAGCCTGCTGAGAGGGATGTGCAGTCAGAGGCCCAGCTGAGGAAAAGGACAGGACATCGTATAACCGAGGCCCTCCTTCTGAGGCAGGGGAGACCTATGCCAGCTGGCACTGCTTTTCCAGAATCCCCTGGAGGTGGCCAAATATTGGGACAGCCAGACTTGGGCCCCAGAGAAAAGTTGGAACACAGGCCTCTGGCAATTTAGGACTCATTGTAGGCCCTGATAGGGGGCTAAAGGCAAGGTCGGTGTGGAGGAAGGTCACCATCTGAGGTCAGAAAGGGGCAGCCAGGCAGCCAGAAAGGGGACAGAGAAAGACGAGGGAAAATTACACACACACACACACACACACACACACACACACACACACACACACACACACACAGATACACACGGACATTCCAAGGCCTCAGCAGTTCCTGAGAACAGAACCATGAACTCCTTCCATTAGGATCACATCTGACCTGCGTGAAGATGACACTATCATACTCAGAATAACTGTAGACACAACATTGAGCCTCTCACATATCTGTAATATCTCATAACACAGCAAGGAATTTCCTACCATACACACTGCTATGTAGAAAAATCAGGCCACCTCTTTGTTTATTGTTGGTCATGGGGTTTGAACTCTGGGCCAGGGTGTTGTCCTTCAGCTCTTCATCTGAAGATGAGCACTCTAGTACTTGAGCCACAGCACCATGTCCTGTATTCTGGTGGTTCATTGGATATCAAGTATCACAGACTTTCTTGCACAAGCTGGCTTTGAACCATGGTCTTTACAGCTTTATGAGTAGCTAGGATGACAGTTGTGAGCACCGGCAGCCCCAGGCTTCAACCACCTTCATAAACCCAAAGGAAACCCAATTCGTCAGGCCACAAACTTCTTGCAACCCTTGACTTCAAACTTTGACACCCAGCATCCAAATCCATCCTTCAAGGGAGAGAATACAGATACAACAATCCCACCCCTGCACCCATCCCACCACTCCGTGCCTGCCACAGGCCTCGTCCTCTTGTGTTCTTGGTAAGGCACCTCCCATCCTACTGTGGCTTCAAACGGGCAAACTTGAGGAGTTCTTAGAAATGTCTGTACAGTGAGGTCAGCACCTGGTCTCTCAATCACAGCACCCACACACACACCTCCACATCTTTGCAGGCAAACATATTTTACTTTTTTTCTTTTTTTCGGTTGTGGTGTTTGAACTCAGGGCCTGGGTGCTGTCCCTGAGCTCTTCAGCTCAAGGCGAGCACTCTACTACATGAGCCACAGCACCCCTTCCGGTTTTCTGGTGGTTTGTTGGAGATAAAACTCTCAGGGTCTTTCTTGCCCAAGATAGCTTTGAACCATGATCCTCAGATCGTAGCTCCTGAGTATCTAGGATGACAACCATGAGCTACTGGCACATAGCCAAAGATGCTTTTCCGTGCTTATCATCCTATCCCCTCAGGCAGCTGAGATCTGAGGACTGCAGTTGGATGCCACCCTTGGCAGCAACGTTCATGAGAACTTTTTATCTCCAATTAAACACCAAAAAAAGCTTGAAGTAGAGCTGTGGCTCAAATGGTAGCGTGCTAGCTTTGAGCATCAAAGACAAGACCCACACCTTAGTTTCAAGCTTTTTCTAGCATAGACCCACCCAAGAAAGGGAAGCAGGTGGGCACACCGGAGCTCAAAGCTAACACATAATATTCAAGCCTCCCAGAACAGACCCTATCCAGCTCTGATTCTCCAGATTCTTTGTTCTACATCATGGCAGTCTTAGATGGGACTGACCATGCACCAAGTTAGGACATTCAAGTATAATCTCATACTGAGGATCCAATGACCTTATCAAAGAATCAGGATCTCTCACTGTCCTGACTCAACACTGGGCAGTGAGATGAAATCTAGTTATCCAAACACATGATATGGGAACCAAAGGGTTTTTGGTCAAGGGATGGAGAATGGAGGTCTCTAGGTCCCTCTTGGCAAGGTGAAAAGGGCTGTTCTATCCCAGGAGTGTTCCTGTGTTGTATTATCAAAGAAACAACCCTGCTCAGAGCCCAGTGCCTCTGGTTTTCCCACCAGCCTCTACCCAGCCCTGCCCCACATTCAGTCTGCCCTCTCTGAATCCCAGATCTGCCATCTAGACTAAAGACTGAGCCAGCAAAGAGATCCACTTCTGCCTCTGAGAATGGCAGGCACAGGGCTCTAGCACCCTCTCTATGAAGTGTCAGGGTGACATGAGTCCCAACTCCCACCATCATTCCCAGGCTGTGACAGTGATATGCTTACCTCTGTCTCTGGTGTAGGAATGAACACCGGGGGTGTCATCTTCAGAGTGAGCCCTGGAAAGTCCCAGCCCCAAGGATGTACTGCACAGGCATCCTGCAGCGAACAACGGCCAGGTCATCAATGGTGAACTCAAGGTGTCAAGACTTTTAATAGCAGCGTGGCTGGATCAAAGGCTCTATCACTGGTAGTCTAGGTTGTCAGGTAAGATCATGACTCCAATGTCTGATACACCTGACCTAGGATCATCCTCCATCTCTATCTTCCTGCTTATCCCTTGCCTCCCCACTCTTGACACTCCCTCACCCCAATACCTCCCTAACCCTTGGACATTTTCTTTTTATCTGACCAGAAAATAAACTCCTTGGGGTCGGGGATGATAAAAAAAAAACCCTGAGCCCTAGGATCTACCCCAGGCTACTTTCCTCTGCAATCGGTGACCACACAGCTCCTGGATGTCATGAAGTTGCTAAGGGGTCAGTGGCTTGGTTCTACATACTGGCTTTAGTCTTTGAAACTGTTCCCACAGAAATTGTGAATGGTTGGCTCCCTTGATCCAGGGACTCCAAACCAAGGCTTGCATATTTTCCCTTCTTCCCTCCTTTCCTCTTTTTCTCCCTCTGTCCTTCCCTACTTTCTCTCTCTCTCTCTGTCCTTTCTTTGTGTCAGTCCTGTGCCTCTAACTCATAGCCTAGGTGCTGTCCCTGAGCCTTTTTACTCAAGGCTAGCAGTTTAGGGCTTGAGCCACACATCCCCTTCTGGAGTTTTGTTTTTGGTAGTTAATTGGAGACAAGAGTCTTACAGGCTTTCCTGCCTGGGCCAAAAGCCTCAATCCTCCGATCTCAACCTCCAAAATAGCTACGATGGCAGGTGTGAAGCACCAGCATCCAGCTCAAACCAAGGTTTCTTCATGTTCTGTGGAACTAGTCATGGAACCTTTCATTGTCTATGGCCCCCCAAAGCCTGGCGCACTCTGTAACTGTTTATAGAAAAATAAATGAGTATCTGTCTATGACAATACTACAGAAAAGTCCCATCTGATTCAGATAAGTATCCTCTGTTGGGGAGAGCCTGATGTAGCTTTCGCAATGTACTCCCTCCTCCCTCTTCATGGCCTTCTGGTGCCACTTCACTTATCTATTTTGGCTCCGAGGATGTGAGCCACAATGTACTGGCTGGATTCTGGGGCCTCTGTGATGTCTATCTTCTCAAAGATATCTGTCCAGCGGCTGACCAGCTCTGTGGCACTCAATTCCCCATTCAGGTGTGAATGAGGTTGCCTTGAGCTGAATGTCTGGTTCAAGGGGCCTACTCTCCTCCCCATGGGGCCAGACATGATAGTCCATCACATCCGCCCCGCCCCAAGTTTCATGTTGCAGAGAAAGGATCCTTGAGGTAGCCTGGGGTCTCTGAATATCTTGGAGTCCAGTACAGGTGCTGGGAATCATCTCTCTCCCAGCTGGCAGGATGGGGATGGTCAGGTCACAATCTCTGCTCTCCATGATGTCCTCCACTGTGGTGCCCACCTTAGAGAGAGCTGGAGGAGATTCAGCAGCTGGCAGAGAAAGGCAGTCAAGGCACAACATTCAAAGCAGGAGACAATCTGGCTTGGGAACTCTGCCTGTGCTGCTTTGAATGTAATTTTTTTATTATTATTATTGTAAGAATGCCTTACAGAGGAGTTACAATTACATGGGCAAGATAACAAGTACATTTCTTATCAAACATTGTTGCCTCCTCATTGTTTCCCCTTCCCATCCTTTTCCATACTCCTCTTGTCCCCCCACCCGAACCTCTCCCCACACCCCACCAAAGATGTAAAGTTTGTTTTTCGACATAACAACGTGTACAGCTCATTGTTGCAATGGGTCCACATGTATCCCTAGTTAACGATTTGTTTTTTTTTCCCTTCACCTCTGCAAATTATACCAACATCAAGTACAGTGAAAGTATTGGTTATACTGTGGGGAGGCACATACAAAGGAACATAGGAATCATCTTATGAATATGATAGAAAAAATTACGTGAAAGGAAAAAAACAGAAAATATATTTGAATACTTATCTTGGGGTTCATTCCACTAGCATCAACTTATCTGACATTTTTTGCTTGACTGAGACATATGCTAGTTATTGATAATAAAGGAAACCATGGGACCTATGCTTCATTCAGCCTGGCTTAGTTCATTTAATAAAATTTTTCCAAGTCTTTCCATTTCCTAACAAATGGGGCAGTGTCATTCTTTCTGATGGAGGCATAGAATTCCAGTGTGTATATACACCACATTTTCTTGATCCATTCATCTACTGAAGAGCATCTGGGTTGGTTCCATCTTAGCTATGGTAAATAAAGCTGCAATAAACATAGTCGTGCTGGTAGCTTTAGTGTGGTCTTGTTTGTGATCATTTGGGCAAATGCCCAAAAGTGGGATTGCCGGGTGATAGGGGAGCTCTATGTGGAGTCTTTAGGAATCTCCATATGCTTCCAAAGTGGTTGAACAAGTTTACACTCCCATCAACAATGAAGTAAGGTTCCCTTCTGTCCACATCCCCTCCAGCATCTGTTGTTAGAGTTCTTAATTACAGTCATTTTAACTCAGGTGAGGTAGTATATCAATGTTTTTTTGATTTGCATTTCTTTTATGGCTAGGGAGGTTGAGAATTTCTTCATGTGTCTATTAGCCATGCTTCTCTGCTCTTCAGAGAAGTTTCTCTTTAAGTCTTTTTTTTTTTTTTGGTTGGTCGTGAGGCCTGAACTCTGAGTCTGGGCACTGTCCCTTGGCTCTTCAGCTCAAGGCTAGCATTCTACCACTAGAGTCACAGCTCCACTTCCGGCTTTTTCTGCTTATGTGGTGCTGAAGAATCGAACCCAGGGCCTCATGCATGCAAGGCAAGCACTCTACCACTGAGCCACCTTCCCAGCCCCTCTCTTTAAATCTTTAGCCCACTTATTTATCCGGAAGTTGTTTCTTTGAGGATTTGTTGTTGGGAGATTTAATTTTTTAAGTTCCAGGTATATTTTAGATATGAGACGCTTGTCTGTTGTATGGCTAGTGAAGATCTTCTCCCAATCCATAGGCTTTCTATTGATCTTGCAAGCTATGTCCTTTGCCATGCAGAAGCTCTGCAATTTCATGCAATCCCATTTGTCCAATCTTTCTTTGATTTCTTGTGTTTCTGGATCTCTATTAAGAAAATTTGGCCTGTGCCAAGGAGACCTTGTGTTTCTCTTATTCCATCCTATAATGTTTTCAGAGTGTCTGCTTTGACTCCGAGGTCTTTGATCCATTTGGAGTTGATTCTGGTGCAGGGTGATATATAAGGATCTAGCTTTAGTTTTCTACAAGTAGTTAACCAATTTTGCCAGCACCATTTACTGAAGAGGCTATTTTTCTTCCCTTACATTTTTAGGTCCCTTATCAAAGATTCGATGGCTATAGGTCTGTAGGTTCATCTCTGGTTTTCAGTTCTATTCCATTGGTCCTGAGGTCTATTCTTGTGCCAGTACCAAGCTGTTTTGATTACTATGACTTTGTAGTAGAGTTTGAAATTTGGTATTAATATTCCTCCAGCACTGTTCTTTCTGTTAAGGATCATTTTTGCTATTCGGGTCTTTTATTGTTCCATATGAATTTTTGGATTGTCTCTTCAATTTCCTTGAAGAATGAAGTTGGAATATGGATAGGTATCACATTGAACTTGTAGATAGCCTTGGGAAGTATTGCCATTTTCATGATGTTTATCTTTCCAATACAGGAGCATGGGAGTTTTTGCCACTTTCTAACATCTCTTTTGATTTCCTTTTTCAGGTTTTTAAAATTTTTATCTTAGAGTTCCTTCACTTCTTTGGTTAAGTTAATTCCTAGGTATTTTCTTTTTTGTGGGGCTATTACGATTGGAGATGCTTTCTTAATTTCAGCCACACTATTCTCATTGTTGGTATACAGAAAAGCCATTGCTTTTTGAGGGTTAATTTTTTTGGGAGGGGTCCGGTCATGGGGCCTGAACTCTGGGCCTGGGCCCTGTCCCTCAGCTCTTCAGCTCAAGGCTAGCACTCTACCACTTGAGTCACAATGCCACTTCCGGCTTTTTCCTTATGTGGTGCTGAAGAATCAAACCCAGGGCCTCAGGCATGCAAGGCAAGAGCTCTACCACTGAGCCACCTTCCCAGCCCCGAAGGTTAATTTTATACCCTGATATTTTGCCAATGTTTTGAATTAGCTTGAGTAATTTGGGAGTGGAGTCTATGGGATTCTTTAAATACAAGATCATGACATCTGCAAAGAGGAAGAGTTTTACTTCTTCTTTCCCTATTTGGATCCCTTTTCGGTTTGCATCTTGTCTTATTGCTGTAGCTAGGCATTCTAATACTAGATTGAAGAGAAGTGGAGAGAGTGGGCATTCTGGTCTCTTTCCAGAGTTAAGAGGAAATGACTTTAGTTTTTCACGATTAAGTATAATGCTGGCTGTAGGTTTGTCATATACAGCCTTTATTGTATTGAGGAAGGTAACATGGATTCCTAGTTTTTCCAGAACCTTCATCATAAAGGGGCATTTGTTCTTGTCAATTGCTTTTTCTGCATCTATTCAGATAACTATGTGTTTCTTATCCTTGCTCCTGTTGATATGATGAATTATGTTAATTGATTTGAGTATATTGAACCAGCTTTGCATCCCTGAAATGAATCCTGTTTGATCATGTTGTATGATTTTTTCATGAATTGAAGTGGATTGGCAAAAATTTTGTTGAGAAGTTTTTCATCAATGTTCATCAAAGATATGGGTCTATAGTTCTCTTTCTTTGATGAGTCCCTGCCTGGTTTTAGGATGAGGGTTATTATAGCTTTATGGAATGAATTTGGTAGTGCACTTTCTCTTTCAATTTCATTGAAGAGTTGAAGGAGTATTGGTGTGAGTTCTGTTTGAAGGCCTTGTAGAATTCCGCTGTAAAACCATCTGGTCCTGGGCTTTTCTTAGATGGGAGGTCTCTTATTGCTGTTTCTATTTCAATGCTTGATATGGGCCTATTAATATGGTTTAAATCATCTTGGTTTAGTTTTGGCATGACAATATTTGCTAGGAAAAGGTCCATTCCTGCCAAGTTCTCAAACATATTAGCATAAAGTTTTGAGAAGTGTTCCCTTATAATGTTCTGAATCTTAGTTGTTTTGGTACTGTTTCCATTCGCATCTATGAGTTTATTTATAATTGGATGTGTTCTCTTCTTTCTCTGATAAGATTTGCTAAGGGTCTGTAAATTTTGTTAATTTTTTCGAAGAACCAACTCTTTGTTTTGTTGATTCTTTCTATGTTTCTTTTGGATTCTAATTCATTTATTCTGATTTAATTTTAATTAATTCTTTCTGTCTACTGGATTGGGGGTATCTTCCTGCTCTTTTTCAAGGAGACTCAGCTGTCTCATTAAATTGTTGGTTTCAGATCTCTCCAATTTGTTGATGTACACACTCAGAGGTATAAACTTGCCTCTGAGTACTGCCTTTTCTGTGTCCCAGAGGAGCTGGTAGTTTGTGTGCTTATTTTTGTTGAATATCATGAACACTTGAATTTCATTTCTAATCTCTTCCATGACCCACTGGTGATTAAATAGTGTGTTGTTCAGCCTCCATGTGTTACAGGATTTTCTTTGGTGGCTTTTGGTTTTGAGTCTTAATTTTATTTACTTGTGATCTGAGAGAATGCATGGTATGACTTCAATGTTTCTGAAATTGGACAAGTTTGCTTTGTTACTAAAATGTGGTCTATTTTAGAAAATGTTCCATGTGCTGCTGAGAAGAACATGTATTCTGATGCTGCTGCGTGAAATATGTGTTAGATGTCTGTGAAATCTAGTTGATCTATGCAGTTGTTTAGGTCTACAGTTTCTCTGCTGAGTTTTAGCCGTGTTAATCTATCTAGTGTGGATAGTGGTGTGTTAAAGTCTCCAATAATTAATGTCTTTGGATCTATATGAGATTTGAGATAAAGTAGTTTTTCTTGGATAAATTTAGGTGCTCCTTTGTTTGGTAAATACATAATTAGAATTGTAATGTCCTCCTGAAGGAGAGATCCCTTAATGTGCATGTAGTGACCTTCTTTATCTGTTCTCACTAATTTTAATTTGAAATCTATTTTATATGGTATTAGGATTGCAACTCCCGCCTGTTTATGGGTGCCGTTTGTTTGGTAGATTTTGTTCCAGCTTTTCACATTGAAAATGTGTTTGTTTTTATGGGCAAGATGTGACTCCTAAAGGCAGCAGATAGAAGAATCTTGCTTTTTAATCTAAATAGAGAGTCTATGTCGCTTGATTGAAGAGTGAAGTCCGTTAATGTTGAGAAATAGGAGTAAGAGGTATTTGGGAGTTCCTGCCATTTTATCCACCTAATTTGGGGCTGCAGCTACTGGGTTCTACCTATGGTTCTTGGATTCTTGGGTATGGTTTCCTGGCCTTTATTGTGGTCTTGTTGGTTTTCTATGTGTAGGACATCTTTAAGATCTTTTGTTGGGCTGGTTTGGTGGAGATATATTGTTTCAATTTTTTGTTGCTATGGATCATTTTTATTTTACCTTCCATAATGAAGGAGAGTTTAGGTGAGTACAGTATTCTTGGTTGTCTCTGCTGAGAAATCTGAGGTGATTCTATTTGTTTTCCCTTTATAGGCGATTGATCTTTTCTCCTTGACAGCTTTAAAGATCTTTTCCTTGGCCTAAATTGATCCTGTACAGATTATAATGTGACCGTGGTATGTCCTGTCCTGGTCTGGTCTGGTCTATTTGGGCTTCTAACAGCTTCTTGTATCTGAATAGGCCTATCTTTTTGCATGTTTGGGAAGTTCTCTGCTAGGATGCTGTTACACAAATTTCCTAGACCATTAACTTCTGTCTCTAGGTTCTTCTCTACACTCAGATTAGGCCTTCTGATGGTATCTTCCAAGTGTTGAATAGATCTATCATATTTCATGGATTTGTGTTGGATGGTTGTATGTTCATTCTCTATAATATCTATGCTGTCGTCAATCCCCGAGATTTGATCTTCTGCATGGTCTATTCTACTCTCAAGACTTTCTACTTTGCTTTTTATTTCTTTTCCTTCTAATTGGTTGGCTTTGAGAGCTTAATATTCTTTGTTAGAACTTTGTTCTAGATCTTGTAAGGACTTCTTTACTTCCTTAATTTGGTATTCAGTGTTTATTCTCAAATCACTTAGTTGATTGGTTATGGATTCCTTGGACTCCCATTCCTTCTGTAGGGCTCCACTGAGCATTCCCTTTGCGGTCTCACTGATGTCTTTCAGCTCTCTGTTTATGGATTTCATAAATGCCTCCTTTGATCTTTGTCTATTCTCATCCCCATCTCTCAGTTCCTGTATTTCTCTTTGATTAGCATCCTCACGTTCACACATTTCCAGTAGTTCTCTTTGAGTGTTCTGAGCCTGTTCACGCCATTCCTGACTTTCTCTTTGTCTGTTCTAAGCCAGCTCACGCAATTCCTATCTATCTCTTTGATCTCAACCTTCTCAAGCAAATCCTTTTTTTTTATCTTTGAATGTTCTCAATCTGCTCACGTAATTTCTGTATCAATCTTTGAGTAGCTTCCTCACACTCAGGAGACTCCTGTATTGATCTTTAGTTTTCCTCCTCTCTCTCCCTATCATGCTCACACAGAGACATTTGCAAGTTTTCACTTTTTTTACTTACCCTGTTTTTTTTTTTTTTTTTTTGGTCCAGTCGTGGGGCCTGAACTCTGGGCCTGGGCGCTGTCCCTCAGCTCTTCAGCTCAAGGCTAGCGCTCTACCACTTGAACCACAGCGCCACTTCCGGCTTTTTTCTTTTTGCTTATGTGGTGCTAAGGAATCGAACCCAGGGCATCAGGCATGCAAGGCAAGCGCTCTACCACTGAGCCATCTTCCCAGCCCTACTTACCCTGTTTAACTGTAGTGTTTATACAGCTTTTTGGAACTCTCCTCTGGATTATTCATTATCTGTTCTGTCCCCTGATTGTCATGAGTGGGAGTTGAGAACCCCGGGCTTGCTATTTTTCTTGTGTTTTTCCGGCTTGTTCTGCCTATTTGGGATGAGAATAACACCAGTTTTGTACTAGAACACTATTTTAAAGTAAACATCAACCAAAGTCCATAGTTGCATAGTCCAAAATCTGCAGATAGAATCTGGTTCAAGAGATACAATCTATTGAACATCAAACAACTATGTCTTAATGGCCTAAGAACAGCAAAGGAGAATTTGACAACCAGAAATTATTAGGTTTAGGGAAAATGTGGGGAAAATAGGATTAGAGGGATTTGGGAATGTGAGGGAGAGTGGAATTAACCATATCCTAATCCCAAAGAGGGAAATGCATTGGACAGAATGATAGCAGAGAGAGTGAAAAAAAGAAAAAAAGAGAGAAGAAAAAAAGAGAGAAGAAAAAGAAAAAAGAGACAAGAAAAAAAGGAAAAACAAAAATTTTAAATTAAAAAGTTAGGGGGCAGGGAAGGTGGCTCAGTGGTAGAGTGCTTGCCTTGAATGCCTGAGGCCCTGGGTTTGATTCCTCAGCACCACATAAGCAAAAAGAAAAAAGCCAGAAGTGGCGCTGGGGCTCAAGTGGTAGAGTGCTTGCCTTGAGCTGAGGGACAGCACCCAGGACCAGAGTTCAGGCCCCACGACCGGACCCCCTCCAAAAAAAAAGTTAAACCCTTAAATACTGTAAGTTTGAAGAAGTAGTATTCAGAGAAGAATGAGGATGGGATGAGAGGAGGAGAGGGATAGAAAGGAGACATGAAAAACTAGAAAAATAAAAATGTTCAAAAATATTATATAGGTATAAAGAGGTAATACTGCTATTAAGTAATTTAAGTCTAAGAGGTTTGGAATTGAGTTATTTCTGGATTAAGTATGGACACAATGGAGGATAAGATTTAATAAGTGATGACGGTTATATTTGAGAGTGAACAGAACAGAAATTAAGTCACGCAGAAAAGAATGAAAGAGAAGAAATGAAAAGAATGAGAAAAGAATGAAAGAAAGAAAGGATCAAAAGGTGAGTAGAGATTTTAAAAAGCACATACACATATACACCTAAAATAAAAATTATACAAGGAAGAAAAGAAAAAATAATTGAAAAAACATTTTTAAAATTAAAAATTTTTAAAAAAAGTAAAAATAAGATGCAAAAAAAAGAAAGTGCTTTGATTTTTTTTTTTTTTTTTGGAGGGAATGGAAAGATTCTGTATCTCCCTTGTGTCCATAACCAGTCTCTTGGTGGAGTCTCTGGTTTGCTTGTGGTGTTTGGTTTTCCTGTGGCTTGATTGGTTTATTAAATCAGTTTTTTGGGCAAGCAAAAAATGCTCTGCTTTACCCAGGATTTTGTGATCCTCCTCCCAGGCTAGTTCTGTGAGAGAGGGATCTCTTTTGAGTATCACAAAAGAGGGAGATGGCTTTTTCCTCTAGTTTGGAGATGCTGTGTTGAGGCTAATTTCTGGATAGAGTTGAGGCTTTTCAGCAAACAGTAGCTTTTCCCTGAGGGGCTAGCTTCTGAGACAGTCACAGAGCCCAGCCTGGAGCCTTTCTTGGGGTTTATGTTTACTGAATTTCAATGTATTGTCTAGGTTGCTGTAGGGAGGGGCAACATCTGGCTCTGTTTACCAAGTGAAGAAAGCCACTCCTGGGGGCAGATTTTCCTCTGCCTGGGGTGGATGACATTTTCCTGGGAGCAGTTGTGCCTTGCAGGTCTGGACAGGTTCCTGTGACCTGCTAAATGACTGTCTTGTTTTTTCCCAAGGCCTGAGTTGGAGCTGGCAGCTCAGCTTGGCTTTTGTCAGTATCAAAGATGGAGATCTCCTGTAGTGGGGTCGGGGATGGGTGCCTTCCCTCCTCTGCTCCTTCAGGAATTAGGATGTCAGGTTTCTACACACGCCTGAGGGTTGGTCCCTGGGTAGTCCCTGGTCTGAGATCTGCAGGGTGAAGATATCTGCTCCTTGTCAGTTCTTGCTGGTGTTAAGTAGTATCTGTTTACCTGCTGTGTCTGACACCTTTGACCCGGACTCTGTGTTGAAGAGTGGCTACAGCCACCGCTGCTGCGGCCGCAGCTGCCAGTAAGTGCTCAGATTTGTCTCTTTGCCTGGATTTTCCCTTTCTGGCGAAACTCTTTGTACTGTGATGGCACACTTGGTGTAATTCTCTGGCTTAGGAGTGTTCATTAGAACTCTAAAACTTCTTTCTATGGGAGAGCTCGTTTAGCCTCCAGCTTCTCCTCCGCCATCTTCCTGACCTCTGAAAATCATATTTTGATGGTTGAAATCATCCATCTAATTTGACTCATAATCCCAGGCGTTAGTGAAAATTGCCAACTTAAATAAAAGAAATACCCTGGAAAACGTGGCATTTAATTTGTCTCAATCCAACTTAAAGTGTTCCCAAGTCAGTGGTCCCCTTTTCCTTCCAGACAGCCTACAGCAGTTTGCATAAACAGGCATTCAGTGAGCCCTAGCTAATTGCCACCTTCTGATATGGAGAAGGCTCCAGGAGGGGGAATGGACTTGTGTACCACTTCCCAGCTGGAAACAGGTCAGGGTGGACACAGATTGGAGTCTGCAGGACTCCAGGGAGGAGTCAGAAAACTGGTGCAATGCCCCAGGAGGGAATCCATGCCACCAGTGCGGGCCCAGAGCCCTGTGCCCGGATGTCCACAGAAGCCATAAATGCCCTAGGTAAGGTTCCCCTCCCATCCTCGGTCAGGGTGAACCATCTGCCATGTCACAACTTATGCCAGCCCCCAAAACCTCATAGATTCACAGCCCCTGTCTTACCCTCTCCCCCACCTCATTCCCTAATTTTGTTTGGCAGACACATTCCCAACCCTTGAATTAGCTCTAACTATAAACACAAAAGCAGAGTGTCTGGCTGGAAGACTGTGACTGTGGTCACACTCACCTCACCAAACATTTGGCTGTGGATAGAAGGACAGGTGCCCACTCTAGTCCAGCAGTGTCCACTCTAGTCCAGCATTCACGCAGGTCACCTACGAGAGGCACATGCAGGCCCAGCATCTAATGTGGGCTATAGGAAATGGGGAAGAGAGAGGTGGAAATAGGAGGAAAGGAATGTCTACTGAAATCTTCCCATAAAGGACCCAAGAAACTGTGAAGGAGGAAACAAAAATTGTGGCTGTGCTCATACTTGGTATTGAAAAAAGAACAACAAATACACACACAGAAATAAAATGCTTTAGCTGTTTTTAGACATGATGACTTACATTTATTTTCATTGCTCTCATCTCCCTGCTATCCCAACGTACACACACACAGACACACACACTCACACACACACACGCACGCACACACACACACACACACACACACACACACACACAAATCCAGAACAGTGACAGAAGACTTATCCATTCAGCACCTGCAATTTGCCAACTGATCACTCACCTGAGCACAGTCAGGGTGTACAAGGAGAAAGATTCTCTCTCTCTCTCTCTCTCTCTCTCTCTCTCTCACACACACACACACACACACACACACATACACACACTCACACAGACACAGAGTTGTGCCTCTCCTAATTTTGTTGGTTCCTCATCTGGGACAATGTAGAAGCTGGAGTACGCGGGTTCTCATTCCCCGTACCCTTGTCAGAAACAAGGGCTCTCACAAAAGGAGAGCACCACTCTAATGACACAACACCAAGCACCTCTGCCCTTCTCCAGGGTCAGACCCTTCCCCTTGGAAACAACCAGCCTTAACTGTGCTAGGGATGTGCCTGATGTACTGGCTTTGTGTGCTCTATGCTCCTGTCCCAGACCCGTGCTCTTACAGCAACAGAGGCCAGCCATTGAGGCTGCCTCCCCTGGTGCATGTGCCTGCTCTTTTCTTTGCTCTCTCTCTGCCCCTAATTTTCTTCCTGGCTGCCCTGCCTCTGCCGCGCAAGTGGCCAGCCCAGTGTGCTCCTTGCTGCAGCAGCTACGTGCTCCCTCAGCCACGCCCTGTCCTCCACTTGGTCATGCCTCCTCCCCACCTCGGCCACACCTCCATCCCTGGGTTTGTGCTGTCCTGACTCTGCCCTAATGCTACTAGGCCATGACAGAAGCAGCCTCACCTCAGGTCAAGGCTTCCCCCAACCCCAGCAGCAGCTGCTTGGGGGATCAAATCTCCCCTCAGCCCAACTGCTGTGGGACTCTTCTCCTTCCACCCCACACACCAATAGGTGCACGGTGACCTCCATGTTTGTGTGTGTGTGTGTGTGTGTGTGTGTGTGTGTGATGTTTGTGTGTGTGTGTGTGTGTGTGTGTGTGTGCGTATGTGATTGTTCGGGATACCTACCTTTCAAGGATTCAGAGCATAGCACCATTTGGGATGATAGCACACAGCACATTTTAAAAAAGAGCACAAAGTACCCTGTGTAATGGACTCAGCAATATGCACCTTTTGAAGGACTCAGCACATAGCAACCTTTGGGATCCTCATGGTAATCTAATGACTAATAACATAAGACATGCAATTTTGACATCACTAAACATAAATATCATAGTATTATGACATCATAAGTCAGAGTGACATTATAGACATAGTGTGAATGCTTATTCTGTGATTTCATTATATTTCAAGGGAGCAATATTGGTGGATATCAGAAATCCATTGTAACCTCAAAGCCTTGTGACATGAAAATCCTTTGCGACATCACAGTGTCATTGTGATATCATTAACCTGTTGTGACATCTCAACCCTGTCCTGTCCATTGTGACCTCATCACCAATGTGACATCACAAAGCCATTGTGATAAAACCTTGCTGTTGTGATATTACAATCATCTTGAGACCTCCCAAACCCATTATGACATCTTTAGCACCTTTGAAAATTCAAATGGCCCACTTGGGCAGTTTTGCAGTGTATGGTAAGTTCTGTTAGCTATGCCCAAGAGGAACCATGGTGATGTGTGCTCCATGCTCCCTGGGGAGCTTCATCCTGTCCCTTCCTGTGCTTTCCAGTATGCAGTGACCACTTTCACAGAGCAGGGATGACTTACATCTTACTTGTTTCATTTAACATAAGAAAAGCCACTGGAAACATTTATTAAACAAAGAACATAGCATTTTAGCCATTTTAAGAGGACAGGTCAAGGTTATTAAGCGCATTCATATTACTGTAAGACAAACTCTCCAGCCATCTCTAGTGACTTTTTTCCCTACCAAACAAGAATTCCTAACCTTTCCACTTCCTCCACCCCCAACAGCTGTCATCCTGTTTTCTCTGTAAGCTACACTTTCAATTCCACCTTCTAATGCACATTCAGTGTTTGTTTTCTTGTGACTGACAGTGTACTTGAAATAACATTTTCAGTGTTTGTCTTTGGTGAACCATAAGAATTCCCTTTTAGTTTGAAACTGTATAATATTCTATGTACAATATTCCTGTATAATATTCAGGCTGTATTGGATTTATGGGTTCATCTGCTTATTGGCATTGAGTTTCCATTCTTGATTATTATAAATCATGTTATTACAGGCAAAAAAAATCAAATGGCCTTTGTGACATGACAGTCCCATTGTTATCCATATCCTCATTGTCAACTGAGATCAGATATGCCAATGTAATATCACAAAGGATTCACAATATAATCATTGATGTAACATCACATTGTCATTATGACATAAGCTCATGGTGACATTACAAATCTTTAATGACATCATACCACTATGACATCATGTTGTCATTGTGACATCATATAGACATTATGAATGCCTATTATGTGATTTCATTATATTTCAAATGTGGCAGGTGGGTTCATATCAAAAACACAGTTCGACTTCATAAGCATTGTGACATCACAATCCCTTTGTGACATAACTTTGCCATTGTTATATCTCTAAACAACTGTGAAAATTCTAACATATCCTGTCCTGATAAGTTTTGTGACATGTTGCCACTGTGTTGTTAGGCCCATTGAGAGCTCAATCTATTTTTGACCTCATATTATTTCAGGTATGACATGAAATATTGTGACGTCCTGAATATTGTGACATCACACTGCTAGATGTAATGACCATTGTGTCACATTGTCACATCACAAATCTGTTCTGACTTCATCACATTTGTGCCAACAAATGCTTTGGAATCCTCATAAGCCTGTTTTAAATTTATATACTCATTGTGAATTAATGACAATTGAGGTCTGGAATGCCATTGTCACATCAGCAATCTACTGTGACATCACAAAAATATTTTGAACTTATCACTATAATGGCATCCAACTAATTGTGACATAACAACTCTCTTATGACATCAGTTGACATCATATTGCAATTGTGATATTACTGTACCATCATGCTTTCACAAACCTATTATGACCTCATCACATCTTAGAAAATTCATGGCCTTTGGGACATCAAGCTCCTTCTGTGAAATTGTATCATTATGAACTTGTAGCAATTGAAACTTGAAATAAGATGTGATATTACAAACTAGTTTTGACATCACTAACCCATTTTTATATCATTAATACTTTGACAACAAAGCCTGTCAGGAACTTTAGCACTTTTGACAAAAATCATGGCGTTTGTGTCATCACAGCTCATTTGTGTATGTCATTGTGACTTCATTCTCTTGTCCTCACTTTAAACTAATGTCAATTAAGATCTGTCATGCCATTGTAACATCAAAAACCCTTTGTGACATCATCACCAGTGTGACATCAGACTGTTGCTATGATACCATCAGCTCATTGCGACATCACCAAGCTACAGTGACATCATAGCTTTATGACATCGCATTGCCATTTTGCTGTCATAGACACATTCTGAATGCATATTCTGTGATTTCATTCTATTTCAAATGTGCATATCAGTTGATTACAGAAACACATTGTGACCTCATAACCATTATAACATCATAAACCTTGTGTGACATCATAACAATTCTGACATCACATTGTTGTTATGAAATCTTTAGCTTATGGTGACATCACAAAATGACAATGACATTAAACATTTGCCATTATGTCATTGTGATATCATAGTCACATTATGAATACCTAATCTGTGATTTCCTTGTATTTGAAATGTGGCATGTGGGTTGATATCAGAAACAACCATTGTCACATCAAAATCCCTTTGTGACATCAATTTGGCAATGTGACATCACAATGGCAATGTGATGCTACTAAGGCATTGTGATATCACAATGGTCATGAATTCACAATGAGTTTCTGAGATAAACTGACATGCTACATTAGAAATAGAATCAAATAACATCATAGGCAAACACAAAGTGTTATGACGTTAGAATGACAATGTCATGTTACAAAGCTATGATGCCATTATAGTTTTATATGTCAAAATGAGCTGATGGTGTCATAATGGCAACATGATGTCACAATTATGATGTCAGAAAGGATTTGTTATGTTTCAATGGTATGTCTGATGTCAGTTGTCATTAGTTCCCATGAGGATATAGATACAAAATGGTTCTGTGATGTCACAGAGGCCATCAGTGTTTTCAAAGGTGATAAGAAGTCATAATAGTTTTGGGATGGCACAATGTGATCCGTAATGTCACAATGGAAATGTAACGTCCCATTTGGTTTTTGCTCTGAGCTTATGGTCAGCACCCAAGCCCTGTGTTCAACCCCAAAACCTAGCCACCAAGGGCCCAACTAGGAGTGGTCAAAGTTTTCAAAACTTGATGAGCTTCACGAGCCCTAAATGACAGGAAGCATTGTGATATTACACATGTGCTTAGATTTAGCAAGCTTACAGAAACCTAGAAAGGCACCATTGCCAATAATGAATCATTTTATTAGGTTCAGCTTCCTTGTTGTCTGCCAGAAGGATCCTTGAATAAATTGTACTAGGTTATTTCAACACTGGAACGTAGTCTAACAAAGACAGACCAAGTGCAGGCAACTTGGCCTGCCATGGGAGGTGGCAAAAATGAAGGCTTCCTGTCAAAACAGCACTGGGGAGAGAGACAGCTTGGGGTACAAAGAGGTCTTTTGCTCTTGGGCTTCAGAGCCTGCCCACAATTCTCCTCACTAATTGGCCCAGATGTAGTTGTTTGTTACACAGCTGTACAGGAGTGAGGCCTTTGTCTGCCTATTCCAAAAATGAGGCAGACTTCCTCCAGCAACCTGTGGTTTGGAGAAAACCTCAGACTACACTAGGAACAGTGAAGGGAACCCTGGAACATGCATTGTTTTGAATGCACTGTCTGTGCAATGAAATCATTCTATTCAAAGCAAATTTCCTATCTGGGTGCCTTTCATCATAATGACTCTGGACCTTAACAGATAGAAATGCATGCATACTTACATGCAGAGACATGGAGTTACTTTTTTTTAATTTGTATTTGCAGGTCCAGGGGTTGAATTATGAGCTTAGGCACTCTCCCTGAGTTCCTTTAGCTCCAGGGTAGCAATCTGCTTTTGAGCCACAGCCCTACTCATGGCGATATTTTATCCCTGTGATCCTTCAGAAATAAGAGTGCTGTGGACTTTCCTGTCATGGCAGAATTCATAATGGCATTCTCTACCTCTCAGCCTCCTGAAGAGCTAGGATTACAGGCAGAAGCAAATGACACCTGGCTTTCTTTTCTTCTTCTCATTCATTTCTTTCATTGTGACAAACTGAAATCTTCACAGTGTCATTCCAATGGTTTGCATTTCGAAGTAAAATACCCAGGACTGGAGTTGAAGTGCCAGTACTGCCACCTACAAATGAAGGGAGATCTTGAGAAAAACATTCCTATCCATGGGAATGCCTAATGGAATGTTATAAAATTAACAATTAAATTTGCAGTTAGTTCATGTTTCTCGTATAGAATGACACACAAAAAGTAGTGGATTATGTCTTCCATTCCAGCACCATGCTATGATTCTCCTAATTAAACAATACAGACTACTTTTACATTAATGCTTTAATAAGTATTCAACCATGATACTTCATTAAATGGAGGCATAATTTAATAATAATTCATAATATATATAATTTAATATCCTCACATTGTCTCTCTCATATATATTGCAAGCTATACATCTATCTATCGATTGATCTATCAATGGATCTATTTATATCTATATCTGTATCTATATCTATATCTATAGATATAGATATATATCTATATCTATCAGCCACTACCAAAGCTTGTTCCCAGGCCCTCAGAACTGGCTGGTAGCTCAGTTTGCTGAAGTCTTTTGTTCTACAACTCTCCCTTTCATGAATTGGGCATTGTGGGCTGTGAGTTCCAATCTCACCCTGGCCCAAAATTTTATATGTGGAGTCAGAAGCCAATTTTGACCCATTTTTTCCTTCTTTGTGAAAGTCCTGGGTCTCAGTATGATGTATAATCCATATGCAAATAAATCCATGTGATAAGGTGTAATAAATGTAATAAATGTTATATATGTAGTAATACTCAATAAAATAAAAAAATAAGGGTAATAAATGTCATATGGAGTAAACCCATGTATGCAAATAGATCTCATATATGAATATTATTTTTTTCAGTGCTGGGGCTTGAGTTTGGGCCCTATAAACTGGGCTGAATTTCTTGTCTTCAACGATGGTGAGCTTTCTCTTCCCCATAGTGCCACTGAGTAACCTAGACCCTGTGTTCAAATCTCAGGCCTGCCAGAAAAATGGTGCAAATTCCAAGCCAGGGCCTTAAATTTTTTTGGCCAGGCCTGGAGCAACTCTGCCTCAGCTTCGATCATCGTAGGCTGGGATGCAGCCTCTGGTCCCACAGCCCATCCTGAGATCCTAGGACCCGAGTTCAAATCTTAGGACTGGCAAACAATAAGTGCTGGGAAGGTGGCTCAGAAATAGAGTACTTGCCTTGCATGCATAAGGCCCTGTGTTCGATTCCTCAGCACCACATAAGCATAAAAAAGCTTGAAGTAGTGCTATGACCCAAGTGGTAGAGCAACAGCCCTGAGCTGAAGAGTTGAGAGACAGGACCCAGACCGAGAGTTCTGACCCCAAAACCGAAAAAAAGAGAGGGAGGAAAAAAAGAGAAGGATAAAACTGGGAAGTTCTAGAAGCCACTTTTACATTGTTTTTTCCTTTGCATTGGAAACATCCTGGGTCTAACTCACAGGGCCCGGAAAGTGTACATTACCTTGCACTGCTGAAGTTTGGTGGGCTATCTATCAGGGAAGCCATAGCCAAACCAGCAACCTAGGCCCAGGGTGTGAATTCCAGGACTGCCACCTATGAATAGCGGGAGATCCTAAGAAACGCATTCTGATATACATCCATATGAATAGAATGTTGTAAAGTAACAATTACATTCGTAGTTAGTGTATGATTATATTATAAAATAATACACAATAATTATAGTATATTGACTAATTTTCAATTAATACTTTGTTATGTATTCAACCATAATACTTAAATAAAGGAAGGAATGATTTATTGATAATTGGTAGTAATATAGTATGTATAATTAAATATACATACATCTCTGACTTGTTTTATACATACATACATAATATATGCACACATTGTATATATATATATATATATATATATATATATATATATATATATATGTAACAATCTACATATCTATTTCTACACTTGTCATTCCTGAGGTTCAGTGCTAGAGTGCTCGCCTAGTATGTATGTAGCCCTGGGTTCGATTCCACACTATCACATGCACAGAAAAAGCCGGAAATAGTGCTGTCACTCAAGAAGTCAAGTACTGGCTTTGAGCATGAACGCTTAGGGACTGTGTCTAGGCCCTTACTCAAGCCCCAGGACTGGATCCAAAAACAAGTTAGAATGTTCTGACTGCAAGTATAGAAGGCAAGGCAAGGACTTCAAATACCTCATCACAGAGCAAGCTGGGAGTATGAAGCTGACAGCTGCCAACTAACCTGACTTAGCTAGTAGTGAACAGATACAACCCAGCACCATGGAACCAGACACTGCTTCCTACCTCTAGTTGCTTGGAGGATGAGATCAGACACTGGTGGGTTGAAAACTCAGGCCTGGCAGGAAGCTGGGAGACTCTGAGCTGTGCCTCAAAGTGGTAGAGCTCTCGTCTTGAGGAAAAGTTCTTAGGACAGGACCTCCAACCTATGAGTGCAATCCCCGAGGCTGATGACCCTCCCCACATCTAAAACATTTGATGTGAACTTGTGTTCTTTGTGAAAGAATGGTGATACTGATGAAAGCAACCTAAATCTAATGACAGTTTGTGGGATACAGCTATGTGATGAGTCCTTCCTGGGGTGCTGGTTGTTCATGGGGAGCTGGGTAGATCATGGGGTACTGTGTGCTGAGTCCTTCTCATGGTGCAATGTGCTGAGTCCTTCACGAGTTGTATTCATTTATCTGGTCCTTATAAGAGCTACACAAGTAAGATGATTGTGCAGATAAGAAAGTTGAGGCTCGGATATGTCCCCAAGGTAGGGCCAAATTTCTGTATATACTGAGCTCTAGTGACTTGTCCCCTGCAGACAATTGTTTTGGTTTAGTTTTCTCCATCATGAACCTTGAACTCAGAACCTAGGTGCTGATTTTTTTTTCTTGGGCTCATGGCTAACTTTCTACCATGGGGAGCCAAGGTCCCCCTTGCAGCAAAGTGTCACTGGTTAGGTGTCTTTAGCTGAGGTCTATCATCCTGCCTGCTCAGGAAGCTGAGGATCTAGGTTCAAAACTATCCCACATCACAGTCCAAAGCCAGCCTGAGCTGGAAATTCTTTGACAGAAAGCCTGAAGGGGTGCTGAAGCTCCAATGGTAGAGCATTAGACTTGAGCTGAAGAGCTCAGAGACAGCACCCAGGCCCAGACTTGAACAACTTCAACTTACAAAAAAAGAAAGAAACCTGAAGTGGAGTGCTGGGAATGTTTCTTAGGGGTAGACTGCTTTGCAGGTGTGAAACCCTGGGTTTGAATCCTCAGTACCTCATCCCTAGAAAAGTAACTCATCCCTGAAGTGGCTCTGTGGCTCAAGTGGTAGAGTGCTGTCCTTGTACCAGAGAAACAGTTGCAGTGGTTAGGTCCTGAGTTCAAGCACCAGGATTGGTGTACACACACACACACACACACACACATACACACACACACACACACACACACACACACACACGGAGGCATCGTTGCCAATAATGAATCATTTCATTAGGTATAGCTCCCTAATTGTCTACCAGGAGGACTCTTGAATTAATGGTAGCAGTTTGTTTCAACATTGAAACATAGTCTTATAAAGACAGGATGAGTGCAGGGAACTTGGCCTGCCCCGGGATGTGGCACAAATGAAGTTTTCCTGTCAAAACAGAGCACTGCGGAGAGAGAGAGCTTGGGGTAAAAAGAGGCCTTTTTCTCCTGACCTTCAGAGCCTGCCCACACTCATTCTCAGTAATTGGCCTGGATGAATTGTTTGTTACACAGCTGTACAGGAGTGAGGCCTTTTGTCTGCCTGTTCCAACAATGAAGCAGAGTTCCTCCAGCAGCCTTGGGTATGGAGAACCCCTCAGGCTACTCTGGGAACAGTGAGGGGAGCCCCCGGGCATGCACTGTCTCCAAAGTATTGTCTGTGCTATGAAATCATTCTATTCAAAGCGAATTTGCTAGCTGGGTGCCTTTCTACATAGAAAGTCTGGATGTTCACTGATACAAATACATTCATACATTCACACACACATGGAGTTACTGGCTCATTTTTTTTGTGTGTGTGTGGCACGTCCCGAGGCTTGAACTGTGATCCTAGACATTTTCCCTGAGCTCCTTTTGCTCTAGGAAGCATTTTATTGTGTCTTAAACCATGATTACCCTAGGCTGGGGTGCGATGATACAGGAATCCTAGGCCCTAGTTCAACTCTCAGTACTGGCAAAAATACATCAAACCAACAAAATGGAGAAGGAAAAAAAAACAGGAATTTACAAAACAGTTTTTCCTTGGTTTCCTGGGTCTCAGTGACTTGCCTTGAAAATTGTATAGACCTTCCATGGCTGAAGGCTGGCAGGCTGGCAGCCTGAGTCCAACTCAGACACCTGGGCCCTGAGTTCAATCCTGAGATTGCCACTTACACATGGCTGAAGATCCTAGGAAATTCATTCCTATATATAGGAACACTAATAGAATGTTTGAAATGTACTAATTGAATTACTAATTAGCTAGTCATTCCAGTATAAGATTGTATGCAATAAATATAGGTCATTGATTAATAAATTATTAAGTCTTCTACCGTGATTAATTAATGGAGGCATAATTTTAGACCAAATAATTGGTAGTAATAGAATATAAGAAAATAAGATATAGACATCACACTTTATATAGGGTTATACACTAGAATTTACATAAATGTCTATCTGTCTCTCTTTATTCATTTATAGATGTATATACATATGTAAATACACACACATGCACACAAAAACACACATACACAGACACACACTGCAATCTAAACATCTATCTGTTTATATATTGGCCATTCCTAGGACTTAATCTCAGGTCCTCAAATTTGCCCATCAACTTCACTTGCATGAGACTGATGTGCTAACATTTACCCATTCATGAAGTGGACCTGCTGGGCTCTGAGTTCAAGTCACAGAATTGCCAACAACTGAATCCTGGTGGGAAAGCCAATTGCCCCACTTGTTTTCCTTATTGGTGAAAGTCCTGGGTTTCACGAATGATGTAGAATACAGAGGCAAATCTATTTCTTATGTAATAGGATGCAAAAAATGTTATATGTGTAATCATACTCACTAAAATACATAAGAAATAAATAAAACACAAAAATAAAATGAATACACTAACCGCAAAATGCAGTAAGCATGTATACGAATATTATTTTTTGAGAGCTAGGACTTGAGTTCAGGACCTAGGAACAAGCCTGACTTTCTTGTCTTACAGCACAGTGATCTTCCCCATCTCCCACAGTGCTGCAGATTTATCCAGACCCTGAGTTCAAATCCCAGGCCTGGTAGAAAAAAAGGTCATGAATTCCAAGCCAAGGGGCCTCATAATATTTCAAATATTTTAATGTATGTATGTGTGTATGTATGTGTGTATGTATGTATGAATGTATTTATTTATTTATTTATATTTTGTCCAGCACAGAGCTTGAACTCAGTTCATGGCGATTCTGCCTCAGCTTTGATCACGCTAGGCTAGGGTACAACCACTAGACCCAAAACCAAATCTGGGTTCCTGGGCCCCAAAGGCAGAAGGAAAAAAAGGAAAAACAAATAATTAATGCTACACAGGAAAAAAAAAAACAAACCTGGCATCTTGCAGATGGCTGCCTGTTTTGCATTTGTTTTCTTTGCAAGGTGACTATGCTGGGTCTGAATGACACGGTTGAAAAATGTTGGTAACATTGCATTGCTGAAGGCTGGCAGGATACCAGGGAAGCAATAGGCCAACATAGCAACATAGGTCCTGTGTTTGAAACCCAGTCCTGACCCCTACCAATGGAGGGAGATCCTAAGAGTCTCATTCCTATTCAGAGGAATACTGATGGAATGTTATGAATGGCAAGGTTGAATTAGTTGTTTCTGAATACTACTATACAATTAGACAGAGTGATTTTAGGAGGCCAATGGATTTTAATGAATATTTTTGACACATTCAAAAAATACTATTAATTACATGGACGCAATAGTTTTGGAACAGTGGTTGATTTAATTGATAATTCATTAAGGATGAAAACAATAATATTAATTACATGGAGGCATAATAAATACCTAAGAATTGGTACGAATGTAGCCTATATAACTGAATAATGTATAGACAACTCTGGCACTCTATAAAGATATATATTTATTTGTGTACTACCATCTGCATGTCAATCTGTTCTTATTTTGTCAACCCCTGGGGCTCAATCTCAGGTGCTGGAAATGCTCAATATGCCCCAGGATGGCATACTGACACTCACCCATTCATGAATTGGGCCTTGTAGGCAGTGAGTTCAGATCTCAGCACTCACAAAAATTGAATCATGGAGTAACAATCCCATGGTAACACAGGTTTTCCTTTTCTGTGAAACTCCTGGTGTCAGCTGTGAAGTTTCATACATGGGCAAAACTATATCCTATATAATAAATGTAATAAATATTTCATTGTCATAACAGTCAATAAAATAGATGGTAAATAAATGAACAAAACAAAAAATAAAATGAACAACCACACTAAGCACAATATGGGGTCAACATACGGGTCTCTATCTCAGGGCCTGGGAATTGCTTGGCAGCTGAATTGGCTACAGGCTGCTGTGCTGACAGTCACCCAATCATGAATTGAACCTTCTAGGCCCTGAGTTTATATCCCAGTACTGCCAAAAGTGTAATCGAGGAGTGAGAAGCCAAGCGTGACACATTTTCTTTTTCTTTGAAAGTGATCAGTGACATGTAGGATGTATAATTCAGTTGCACATCTATATTCTATGTAATAGGATGTCATAAATATAAAAAATGTCCTAGGTGGAAGCATTGTCACTACAATAAATGAAAAACAGATTGAATTAGTAGTGAATCATTGTAGGATAAAATTAGACACAATAATTATAGAACGTGGATTAAGTTCAATATTTTATCAATCATTAAAAGAATAAAAATTGCATGGAAACATAAATGCCTAATAATTGGTAGTAACACATGATGCATGATTTAATAATATCTAGACATCTGTCTCATTCTATAAAATATGTAATTATATGAATGGATGTATGTACATGTGTGATAAAAATAACAGGCTATTGACTAATTATTAATTAATGCTTTATTAATTGTTAACTTGGACACATCATTAAATGGAGCCATAATTTAATATTTAAGGTTTGATAGTAATAATATCCATAAATTAATATATACAAATATCTTTTGTGTATATAATATTTATATATAGCAATCTATTTCTATTTATACCTCGTTCACTCCTGGGACTCGGTGTTTGAGTGCTCACCTATAAGCACGAAGCACTGGGTTCAATTCCTGAGAGCCACATAAACAGAAAGCTCAGAAGTTCTACTGTCTTTCAATCAATTGAGTGCTAGCCTTGAGTACAAATGCTTAGGGACAGTGTCATAGCCCTTACTCAAGCCCCAGGACTGCCGCCAAAAAAAGGTAGAATGTTCTAAATGCAACTATATAAGGACAGGTCTTCAAGTACCTCATCACAGAGAAAACTAGTAGTCTGGTGCTGACAGCTGCCACCTAAACTGACTTAACCAGATGTAAACTGCTGCAACCGAGCTCCATGGGTTACCCCCATCATCCTAGCTTACCCCCATCATCCTGGCTTACCCTGGCTTATCCACGATATCCTGGCTGCTCGGGGCTTTAAAACGTGGCAGGAAGTCTGCTAGATTCTTGGAAATATGGCTCGAAGTGTAGAGCTCTAGCCTTGAGCAAATGTTATTAGAAAAGTATCCCCATGCTTTGAGTTAGAGACCCATGGCTAACCCCCCCCAAAAAAACCCACCCCACTAAACCATTAGATGTGAACTTGTGTGGTTTGTGAAATGTTCCTCAAAGAATGGTGATACTGATGAAAGCACCCTAATTCTAATGACAGCTTGTGGAAGAGTGCTATGTGCTGAGTCCTTCATAGGGTGCTCTGTGCTGAGTCTTGCATTGGGAGCTGGGTGCTGAGTCTTCCACAGGATGCTCTGTGCTGAGTCATGCAAAGAGTGCCATGTACTGTGTCCTTCACAGAGTGCATTCTTCCATATGGCCCTTGTAAGAGCTCTACAACTGAGATGATCATGCCGAGAATATTGAGACTAAGATAGGTCCCCTTGGCAGGAACAAAATTATGTATTACTGAAGACTAGTCAGTTGTCTACTGCAGACAATTGTTTTGTTTTGTTTTTTTCTCAGTCATGAACCTCGAAATAGGGGCCTAGGTGCTGTCCCTTACCCCTTGGGCTCATGGCTAGCACTCCACCACATTGAACCAAAAACCTTCTTTTAGCAGAGGCCACAGCCTAGTGTTCTATAGCTGAGGTCTGTCCTCCTGCCTTCTCAGGAAGCTGAGATTTGAGTATCTGAGTTCCAAACTATCCCAGACATTAAAGGTCCCATGAGACTATTATCTCCAATTCACCACTAAGAAATCTGAAGTGGAAGCTTGGTGCTTGTGTCTCATGCCTGTCATCCTAGCTACTCAGGAGGATGAGATCTCAGGATCAAGGTTCAAAGCTAACCTGGGCAGGAAAGGCCTTGAGACACATAGCTCCAATGCACCACAAGAAAAGCTGAAGTGGCACTTTGGCTCAAGTGGTATAACACAAGACTTGAGCCAAAGAGGTCAAGGACAGCACCCAGGCTAGACTTCAGGTCCTACAACAATAAAAGAAAGACAGAAACAATCTAACAAACCTGAAGTAGAGGGCTGGGAATGTGCTTTAGTGGTAGAGTGCTTTAAATGTATGAAACCCTTGGTTTAATTTCTCAGGACCACATCACTAAAAAAAAGGCTGATATTACAAATAAGGGAAACCATGGGACCTACGTTTCTTTGGGCCTGGCTTACTTCACTTAATATAATTTTTTCCAAGTTTTTCCATTTCCTAACAAATGGGGCAATGTCATTCTTTCTGATGGAGGCAGAGAATTCCATTGTGTATATATACCACATTTTCTTGATCCATTCATCTACTGAGGGGCAGGTGGACCTGTTGCAACAATGAGAAGTACAAGTTGTCATGTCCAAAACGAGCTTTACAACGTTGGTGCGGGGGGGGGGGGAAGGAGAAGGATTGGGATTAGGGGGGGAAGGGGGAGGCTGGGAAGGGATGTGAAGGATAAACAAAGGAGGAGGCTGCAATGCTTGGTAAGAAATGTACGCATTATCCTGCCCATGTAACTGTAACTCCTCTGTACAGTATGTTCACAAATAAAATTAAATTAAATTAAAAAAAAAAAAAAGGCTGAAGTGCCTCTGTGGCTCAAGTGGAAGAGGCAATCCTTGTATAAGAGAAACTACATACAGTACTCAGTTCCTGAGTTCAAACTCAAAGAATGGTGTATGTGCCTGCGCACATGTGTGCTTACACATACACACACACACACACACACACACACACACACACACAGACTAGAAAGTGATGCTGTGTTCAACCAGCCCTGTGTTCAACCCCAAATCCTAGACATCCAGGGCCCAACTAGGAGAGGTCAAACATTCCAAAACCTGATGAGATTCACTAGCCTTGTATGACAGGAAGCTTTGTGATATCACATATGTGCTTGGATTTCCGAAGCTTCTGGAAACCTAAGAGAAGCATCATAGGCCCATCATCGCCCTCAATGAAACACTTCATGAGGTTCAGTGCCCTAGTTATCTGCCTGAAGGACTCCTGAATTATATTAAGTACTGTATGTGAACAGCATAATACAGTCTCCCAAAGGCAGGATAAGTGCACAGGACTTGGCCTGCCACTGAACGTGTAACAAATGAAGGCTTCCTGTCAAACCAGAGTATTGGGGAGAGAGATAGCTAAGGCTACAAAGAGACCTTTTTCTTCTGACCTGCAGATCCTGCCCACACTCATCCTCACTATCTGACCTGGAGGAAGTTGTTTGTTACACAGCTGTACAGGACTGAGGCCTTTTGTCTGCCTATCCAGTCAATGAGAGAGACTTCTTCCAGCAGGCCTGGGATGCAGAGAAACCCTCAGGCTACTCTGGGAAAAGTGAGAGGAGCCCAGGAACATGCACTGTCATCAAACCACTCTCTGTTATGAAATCATTGTATTGAATACAAATTTCCTAGGTTGGTGCTGTTCATCATAGCTACTCTGGAGCTTCACCTATAGAAATACATACATATATACACAAAGACACGGAGGTACAGGCTCTTTTTGAGGGGTCAGGTCCTAGGGATGAACTATGAGCCTAGGCATTGTCCTTGAGCTCCTTTTGCTCAAGAGTAGTGCATTAACCTTGAATCAAAGCCCCACTTCTGGGTTTTTCTATGATGTCTTAGAAATAACAGTGTCATGGACTTTCCTAAGCTGGCTGGATTCAAACTCATATTCTCTACATCTCAGCCTGCTGAGGAGCTGGGATTACAGTAAGAAGCCACTGACACCTTCTTTCCTTATTTCTTCATTTTTTAATCTGGACAATCTGACTCATTAAAAGGGTAATTCAATGGTTTGAATTTATAAGTCAACTACCCAATGTTCTTTATAAATGCTTTCTATGAAAAGTATTTTCTCTCCTCATCTTCTCCTCTGGTCACAGGTTTGAACCAAAAGTGAGAAATGAATGCCACAGCATTTGGGAGCAAATGTCCACAGGATATGCAAGCTCTGTCATTTAACATTGAGTTGAAGTGAATTTACTGTCTCAGGATGAGAGGACCAAAAACTGGAGTGATTCTCACACTGTCTGAATTGCACCTTTTGCCTATAAAATGATCTAATAATTATGATTGTTGGATGTCTCGAAACCTTAAATATCTAGAACACACTAGAAGTATCTTCATGTATCTCTTGAGATTTCGACTAAGGGTTTGTGTGGAGAGGCTCCTAAGGGAATCCCTGAGGAAAGCCACTTGAAGCCTCTTCAGGAAATCACCATTCAAAGTCAGCCTGAGCAGGAAGTCTGTGAGACTCTAATCTCCAACAAACCATCAGAGAACCAGAAGTTGAACAGTGGCACAGAGGGTAGAGCTCCAGCTTTGAGGGAGAAAGCTGAGCAGGAGACCCAGCCTAGTCCAGGCAGGAAAGCCTGGTATGTGCTTATGTCCAATTAACCACCAGATGGTTGGAAGTGGAGCTGTGGGGGTGGTAAAGCTTCAGCCTTGGGAAAATAAGCTGAGGAATGCGTCGGGCCCTGAGTTTAAGCCCTGGGATGGCCACAAAATATTTCAAAAAGAGAAGGCCAAGTTTATATATCAGTGCCCTACCTACTTATGTGTGTATATTACTTCCCTGAGTACAAACAGACTGTATGCAATAATTCTGCTTTTATTTACTGGATTATTTTTCAGATATATTCCTTGTGCATACTGCATCATTCTCTTCATTTCAGACCCATGGTTTTCTCTTCCAGGATTCCCGGCCTGTGTCCTTATATGATGCACAATGAAGCTTTCAGCAACCTTTATTTACAATTTATTATGAGGCCAATTCAGGAGCCATCACAAATCAGGCAGGGGAAGAGAAAATCAGGTTTCATAGAAGTAACCAGTATTCAGAAAGTTAAACTTGGGGACATAAAATGGTAGCATACTTATGTAAAAACTACCATTAAGGAAAAGATGAGGGGCTTGGGAATGTGGATTACTGAGAGAGTGCTTGCCTAGCATGCAAGAAGTCCTGGGTATGATTCCTCAGTAGTACATACACAGAACAAGCCAGAATATGTGCTGTGGCTCAAGCAATAGTGTGCTACAGACAATGCCTAGGCCTTGAGTTCAACCCAAGAACTGGCAAAGAGATAGCTAGCTAGATAGTTAGTTAGTTAGTTAGTTAGGTAGGTAGGTAGGTAGATAGATACATAGATTCATAGATACATAGATAGAAACAGATAGATAGATACATAGATATATAGAAAGAAAGAAAAATGATAGATGAATTGGGTCTTGGACACCAGGAGGAAAGAAGGGAACAATTCCCAGTCATGAGGCCTTCTGCAGTGTGCCAGGCCACCAGCATTGCATTCACACAATCACAGAGCAGGAAGACTGTCTCTTTCCCACTTCTTAGGCAGCCAAGGGCCCCAGAGCCAAGAGGGCAGAGGTAGGTTCTAACTTAGGTGCTTGGAGAGAGAAGAGAAACAGCCCTGCCTCTAGTTGGTCTTGGGATTTGCATTAATTACTTGGAGAATGAAGGAAGGAGAATGCACTGGCAGAGGTAAAAGAAGGGCCTTCAGATCTGACTGATGGAGAATAAAAAACCCACTCCCTAAGACCAGAGAGCAGGTTTTTTCTTCTCTGCTCCTCCCCTCTCCCCCACTAAACTGGTTCTCTATTGGTAAACTAAACATAGCCTGAGTGTCCCTTCACCTGAAGAGGAAGGTTAATTAGTAATTGTTTGAAGAGGCTGACAAAAGCCTGACCCTGGTTTAACTCTAACAAATGTTTCAGGTTTCCCCCCATTGCTGGTAGTGCCTGGAATGAATTGGTTTTGCAACTAACTTCCCTGTTGAGTGTGTACATTCTGCCTCCTAATCCTACAGGCCTGCTCTCTGCAACTAGCCTGGCTTTTGCAACTGTTTTCTGCCATTCAAATACAGTGTTACACTGGAGTTCTTCCTGCTAACAGGACTAGGACTTGGATCCTGAAAACTTCATTTGAACACAGGATGGGTCAATAATGTTTCTTTCCTGCTTCTATAGCTCAAGAACTCTAGGAACATTTAGAGTACCAGTAAATTCTCATCACCAAGGAAAAACAGGGAACTCTTGAACATCTGAACTTTCAGAAGTGGAAGTCAGATTATCATAGACTTTTCTGCCCTGGCTGGTTTTACTCTGTGTCCTGAGACCTCAGCCTCCTGAGCAAGGGGGGAGGGCCTGAGTTACTAGTGCTCTGCTAGGTTCAGAACTGTAATGACATTGACAATACAAGTCAACTGCTTATCACAAAGGGATTGGAGAGCATATTAAGCCTTTCAATATTAGACCTTTCAGAACCCTGTGGACACAAGATTACAATGCTAGAGTCTGAGAGGCTGGGCATATGGATCTGCTACACTTGAACCTGGAGCTCTAACTCCAATTCTGGTGTAGATCAGTGTTCATTTTCCAAAGAATGATCTCATCATTAGCAAATAGGACCTGGGTTCAAATCCGAGTCTTCACGCCAATGGCAGGAGATTACAAGAGACTCATTCCTAAGGATAGGAATACCGTTTGAAAGAGTAGTTCATGAATCCATCTAGTCTAAAATTGGATGCAATAATCCTAGAATGCTGATTGATCTTAATTAATAGTTTATTAAGCATGAAAAGAATAATATTCCTCCAATGGTGTATAATAAATACCTAAGAGTTAGTAGGAACGTAGTAGGTGTCATTGAATCATAGATAGATGGCTCTGGCACTCTTTACCAATATATATTTATTTGTATACCACCATCTACCTATTCATGTATAGCTGTTTTGGCCAAACCTGGGTGTCAATCTCAGTGCCTGCGGACCACCATACAGCTTCATTGGCTAGAGGTTGCCATTCTCAAACTCACCCATTCATGAAATGGGCCTGATAGGCACTGAGTTCAGATCCTCTCACTGCCAGGCATGATGGAGAACATATCTAAAATCTAGATGCTATGTGATAGGATGTAAACAATGAAATAAATTGTATAGGTGTCATCAGAGTCAATAAAATAAATGGTAAATAAATGAATGAAACAAGAAATAAAATGAATAGCCACAACAAACACAATGTCGACTGAACATCTGGACAGAAGTATAAATCCTATCTTTAAAATGTATATAAGGAGTATCTTTTCCAGGCCTGAGGCTTGAATTCAGCCCCCCCTATGAGGAGGGAATGGCGGAGATCCTGAGATACTCGTTTCTGGACCTAGGAAGAGTCATGGAATGCAATCGATCTCATCTTTGAGTGAGTAGTTCGTGCATGATGTGAGTAGGAAATGATAGGCAAGACTCATGGGGTATTTATTATTTGTAAAGAGCAGTTGAGGAAGTGTGACAATAATCATCACTGTCATGAAATGGAGTCATCAGGAAAGATCCAAGAATCGGTAGTCACACAGATTGGATTCCATCACAGGTCACCATCTCTCCTACTCTTTACAAATATGTACTTACTTGCATGATACCTTCAGCTTTTGAATGGATGACTATTATGCTTCTCACTCCCCCCCCCCCCCCAGGGAGGCTCAATCTTAGGTCCTGGGAACAGCCCAGCTCCTTTATGGCTCACAGGCTGTTGTGTTCATGTGGACCCATTCACCAATTGGGCCTGCTGGGCCCTGAGTTCAGATCCCAGCCCTGACAAAAGATTCATCTTCATATCAGAAGCCAATCGTTCCACCTGTTTTCCTTTCCTGTGCAAGTCCTGGGTCTCAGGTATAATGGAGAATTTGTGGTCCACCCTGTGGCCATGGGAATAAGTTGTTATCCATGTAAGCCCAGTTATACCTGTCGCCATATCCTCAAGAAAATACACAATACATCCATGAATAGCATACAAAATAAAGAAAATAACTACACTCAACGCACGATGCAGTCCTCACACAGATGTGAATATATACTCCATGTTTCAATGATGCATTGAGGAATATTTTGACTTCCTTGGGGCTCGATCTCTATTCCTGGGAGCGGCCCAGCTCCTTAGTGGCTCACAGGTTGGTGTGATCACGTGGACCCATTGGCCAGTTGGGCCTCCTAGGACCTGAGTTTGAATGCCAGCACTGCTAACAATTCACCCTGATGTGAGAAGCCAGTCGTTGCATCTGTTTTCCTGTGCTGTGCAAGTTCTGGGCCTCACCTAGGAGGAAGACTGTATAGACAACTCTATATTCATTGCAATAGGTTGTCATCCAATTCACCAGAGTTATATCTACCATCCTTTACTCAAGAAAAAACACAATACATCAATGAATAAGACACAAAATAAAGAGAATGACTACACCGAACACAAGATGCCGCTCACCCATGTTTGGAAATATAGATCCCCTGTTTAATTATGAATGTATGACTATATTGGCCCCCACCAGATCTCGATCTCAGGTCCCAGGAATGGCCTAGCTCCTTAGTGGCTCACAGGCTGGTGTGCTCACCATGACCCATTCACCAATCGGGATTGCTAGGCATTGAGTTCAAATTCCAGCACTGACTAAAGATTCATTCTGATGTGAGAAGCCTATGGTTGCACATGTTTTCCTGTCCTGTGAATGTCCTGGGTCTCAGGGAGGATGGAGAATGCTCTATAGGCAACTCTATAGCCATGGGAATAGGTTGTCATCCATATCAACACAGTTATATCTGTCACCATACTTAATAAAATACACAATACATCCATGAATAAGACACAAAATAAAAAGAATAACTACACTGAATGCAAGATGCATACCACACCTGTAGGTCAAGAGAGATCCTATGCTTATATAAGGTGGGCTTGCTATTTTTCCGGTGCTGGGGCTTCAAATCAGGCCCTGGACCAGGCCTGACATTCTAGTCTTCATGGATAGTGAGCTTTCACTTCCCCCAAAGTGCAACAGAGCTACCCAGACCTGAGTTCAAATCTCAACGCTGACAAAAGATTCATCCTGATATCAGAAGCCAGTTGTTGCACACGTTTTCCTCTCCTGTGAAAGTCATGGGTCTCAACTATGATGGAGAATGCATAGGCAAACCTCTAACCATGGGAACAGGTTGTCATTCATGTCAGCACAGTTTTACGTGTCACCATATTTTGTAACATACCAAATACCTCCATGAATTAAAGACAAAAAAAAGGAGAAGTGGACAAAAACACAAGATGCTGACCACCCAAATATGTCAATATAGATCCTATGTTTAAATTATGGATTTATGACTATATTGGACCACCCCCTGAGGATCAATGTAAGATCTTGGGAATGGCCTAGCTCTTTAGTTGCTCACAGGTTGGTGTGTTCACTTTGACTTATTGGACAATTGGTCCTGCTGGCCCTGAGTTCAGATCCCATTACTACCAACAAGTGGATCGTGGAGTAAAAAGCCGAGTGTGAAACTTGGTTTCCTATTCTCTGAGAATCCTGGGTGTCAGGCATGATGGAGAACATTTCTACAAATCTAGATGCTCTGTGATAGGATGTCATCAATGTAATAAAGGTAATAGTAAAACATAGTAAAATCAAGGGTTAATAAATGAACAAAACAAAAAATACAAGGAACAACCACACAAAACATGTATGGACTGAACATCTATGGGTAAGTATAAATACTATCTTTACAATGTGTATAAATAATATGTTTCTAGGGCTGGGTCTTGAATTCAGGACTAGTGAACAGGCCTGATTTTATGTTCAAGTACAGTTATCTTCCCCTTCATCCACACTGCTGCAGATTTACCCAGATCCTGAGTTCAAATCCAAAGCCTGGAAGAATAAACAGCACGAAGTGCAAGCCAGGGAACTAATTTACTTTTTTTAATTTTTCTCAGCACCGCATTTGAACTCAGGTCTTGGCAACTCTGCCTCAGCTTCTATCACCGTATGCTAGGATGCAGCCACTGGACCCACAGCTCTTCCTGAGATCCTAGTCACCTAGGTCTTGCAGAAACAATGCTCAAGAAAAATGCCTTTTTACATTTTCTTCCTTTGCACGGTGACCCTCCTGAGTCTGAATTACACTGTTGCAAAAGGTACTTCACCTTGCATTGCTGAAGGCTGGCAGACTATCAGGGAAGCCGTAGGCCTACGTGGCAACATAGGCCCTGATTTCGAATCCCCGTCCTGACACCAACCAATGGCAAGAGATACTAAGAAACTGGTTCCTATCCATAAGAATAACAATGGAATGTTATCAATGTCATGGTTGAATGAGTTGATTGTGAATCATGCTCCTATAAAATTAGGCAGCATCATTTCAGGAGGTTCATTGATTTCATTTATTATTTATAAAGAATTAAAAGAATATTATTACTTACAGGAATGCAATAATTTCAGGACACTGATTGATTTCATCCATAGTATATGGATGAAAACAATAACATTAATTATATAGAGGCATAATAAATACCCAGGAATTGGTAGGAATGTAGTCTATATAACTGACTAATGTATAGACATCTCTGGCACTCTAAAAATTATATATTTATTAGCATGCTGCCATCTTCATGTCAATCTGTTCTTATTTTGTTAACCACTGGGACTCAATATCAGGTCCTGGGAATTGCCTGTCTGCTCAATTTGCCCCAGGATGGCATGTTGACACTCACCCATTCATTAATTTGGCCTTGTAGGACATGAGTTCAGATGACAGCACTCCCAAACAATGAATCATGGAGTAAGAAACTGATGGTGACACATCTTTTCCTTTTCTGTGAATGTCCTGGGTGTCAGGTATGAAGTGGAATACATATGCAGACCTATATCCTATGTAATCAATGTAATCAATGTTCTATGTGCCATAATAGCCAATAAAATAAATAGTCAATACATGAATAAAACTAAAAAATAAAATAACTACACTGAATGCAATATGGAGTCAACATATGTATATAAATAGAAATCATATATGTGAATTGTACATGAATATGACGTTTTCTATAGGTGGGGATTGATTTCAGGCCTAAGGAACAGACTTGAATTTCTTGACTTCAAGGGGGCAAGCTTCCCCTTCCCGCACAGTGGAACAGAGTTACCAAGACAATGAGTTCCAATCACAGTCCTGGCAGAAAAAATGGCACCTTTATACTATGTGATGTCCAATTCTTAGGTATTTCATTATGCCTCCATTTTATTACTGTGATTGTTTAAATGCTTCATAAAGTATTAATTAAAATCAATCAGTGTCCTATATTTGTGTATAATTTTATCCTAGAATCATTCAAAAAATGCTCATTCAATCTTGACATACATCACATTCCATTGGTAATCATATGGATGGGAACAAGTTTTTTAGGATCTCCTGCCATTTGGAGGTGGTGGCAGGACCAGGACTTGAACTGTGGGCTCCAACTCCTACTTCAACCCAAGGATAGGGAACTCACCGGTCTGTCCAAGAACAACAGCAAGACCAATTAGGCAGGCACCAGTAGCTCTAAGTAGTTCTTGATACTTACAAGGCTGTGATAGGAGGAAAATGGTCAAAGTCACCCTAGGCAGGAAAGTCCTTGAGACCTCTGTCCAAATTCTTTGTCAACAAAGCCAGAAGCTCTGTGGCTCCTGTGTGGAGGATAAGCCTTGAGCAAAAAAAAGCTCACAGACAGTGCCCAGATCCTGAGTTCAAGGTCAGGACTGGGAACAAATAAACATATACAACTATCTGTGCAGCCATCCAGCTAAAGCAGGTCACCCTCTTGTCCCCAACTGAATTGTGCAGAGTTCCATGGGAAAAGTGCTAGGGGATCCGCTGTCATCTTGACTCTGCCCATGCTGCTTGCATCACAGGATTCTGGCCACATCTCCATTCTTTCATGTTTCCTTCTGACCAATGGGATACAAGAATGGTGACCACACCCACATTCCATGCTGCCCAGTAGCACCAGGGTTCCCTCTGTTAGTTTACACCACTACCAGCAGTTGAGGAACTTAGAGCTGACTGCGTGCTGAGCAAAAGACTCAATGTGACTTTGGAGTATAGTAGGAAATTGATGCACTCCCTGGCCCCCCAACCCCCTTCCTACCTTCCTGAGGTGCCGGGTTTCAAGCTCTGGCAATGGTGCGCTGCCAGCCAACCTAAGGCCCTGACCTGGTCCCTGCCCTTGTTCCTCTGCTCTGGGCCCATGTGTCCATAATGCCACCACCCAGGCTGCTCGCGCTACCTGGAGCAGCCACCAACAGCTTCTCCCAGTGGCTGCCCCAACAACACCCCCACCCTGGGTCAGACACCACTCTGGGGTAACCATGAGCCCCTGCTTAATTCCTCTCCCTGGCTCTGAGGGGCCACCTTTCTGTCTTGGGCATTTCTGAGGTAGAGACTCAACATATGCTCAGGATTGGCTGGATAGTGGTCCTTGTATCCGTGACAGGTATGATCCACCAGGCCTGGTCCTCTGTAGTTGGGATGGTAGACATGTAACTCCATGCTCAGTCATCAGTTTAGATCTATTAACCCAAACTCTTAGTCCACAGCAGCCGATTCTTGACCACAGGTGAAGCTCTGTGTAGGGCCTCAACCATGGGAACTCAGTCTCCTCAGGTGAGTTGTGAGGAAACATTTATACAGAGGGATCTCTGGAGCATGGCTAGGAACAGAGGGAGCAGCATACAGATAAAGTTCTTGGCTGCTGGCAATTCTGTGAGCATATGACAGGAAGATACCTGGAAAGGGCTCAGGTGGGGCCTGTTACAAATCGTACAACAAGTGTGGGATTATGAAACAAAGAATGGCTCTCTTTCATCATTCCCCTATCCCCATAAAGGAGGGGAGCCTTCACTCTCTTGAGTTTTTCAGCTGGGGAAACCAAGGCACAGAAAAGTCAGGTGACCTTCTTGTGACCTCAACTTCACAGGACCTCGGCCTGACTTCTCTACCATGTTCCCTAGGACAATGGGTTCCATTCAGTCCACTTCTTGTGGTGGGAAGTCCACTTCTTGTCAGTCGTGGTGCTTGAACTCTAGGCCTGGTTGTTGTTCCCGAGCTCCTCAGCTCAAGGCTAGCACTCTACCACTTGAGCCCATAGTGCCACTTCCAGATTTCTGGTAGATCTTTGGAGATAAGAGTCTCACAATCGTTCCTGCCTGGGCTGTCTATGAACCATGATTCTCATATCTCAGCCTCCTGTGTAGTTAGGATTAGAGTTCTGAGCCACCAGCACCCGACTTGTGTAATTCTGACTTTCTTTCTCTCTCTTTCTCACAGGAACTGGTTGAATGGGTGCTGGAGGAAGTGACCCAGAGTCCCCATAATGCTGGAACCCAAAGTGGCCCTCTCTTTGTGGAGGTTGGCTGTGGGTCAGGAGCTGTCTCATTCAGCCTGTTGAAACAGCTCCATGAGGTAAGCCCCTCTGTGCCCTGGCTAGAATTTAAGGGTTATTCATTGTCCATCCACCCTTACTGGACTTATTGTATTGTATTGTTTCTACATCATTTTATAGCACCTGGCCAAAATTATGATACATAGTTACAGAATGAAAATATAATGTCAACTTAAGAAAGTCATTTAGGGCTCTGGGAATGTGGCTTCATGTTACAGTGATTGCCTAGAATGCATAAAACCCTGGGTTCAGTTCCTCATATCACATAAACAGAAAAAAACTGAAAGTGGTGCTATGACTCAAGTGGTAGAGTGCTAGCCTTCAGAGAGAGAAAAAAAGCTCAGGAATAATTCCCTAGCCCTGAGTTTAAGCCCCTGGGCTGGCAAAAAGAAAACAAAACACAACAAAATACATTTGGTTAGAACCCATACTTGGAATATAAAATTGCTCCTTCCATACTGACACCTGACAATAGTCCCTAAGTCATGTACTTTACTTATATTAGGATACTGTGTTGAAAAAAAAATGTTTTGTTCATTAGGTCACAGCAATTAATGCCAGGAATGTGCTTAGATGTCAGGTGAAGATTAACTCTGGAAATTCAAAGACTCTAAGATTTTGTGTGGTCACTGCTAATCACAAAGAGAAGAGTAGTCTAAGTGAGATTTGAAAACTTTTTGGTCAGTCATGACACCAAAAAGGTAGAGGCTAAGTAACAGTTGTAACAGAAGAGGAGGAATAACTTCAGATGCAAGGAATAAATGATAGTAACTAAGGTATACCAGAAACTCTTCTAGAGAACCATTTTTGGTTATTGAAGTCCTAGTTATCAACTAGGCTTACTCCTCATTGCCTTTAGCATTCTAAGTCTCTTAGGCTAGTTCTTAATCTCTGTGAGATAAATGTATCTGCTTCTGTGCTGTTCTTTCATATCTGATCTCATTTGCTTTCTAAAAATCTCTCTTTCTATATTTCTCTATGAACATTTCCTGATACTAAATGCATCTATACAGATGGCTCATGAGTCATTAACGTAACAACGTGGAAAAGGAGGACATATTTATTGCAAGCTCAATGTTTCTGAAAAGCTTCAATGTCATCATTTGATTCAAATTTCCATTCTTTGGCTAGTGTCATTCAGTGCACATAAATGCAAATATGAGCTGGCTCCTGGTTGTTCACACCTGTAATCCTATCTACTCAGTAAATTGAGACCAGAGTATTGTGGTTCAAAAAAGCAAGCCTGGTTAGGGAAGACCAAGAGATCATTATCTTCATTTAACCACCAGAAACCCAGAAGCGGTGTTGTAGCTAAAGTAGCAAAGTACTCAACTTGACCTGAAGAGCTGAGGGACAATGCCCAGGATCAGAGATCAAGCCCCACGACCAATAAAATAAGTGAAAATATGACTTTAAGTTTTCCCAAAAGGAACGAAAATGTCAATAATTTTCCCAAGCAGAAAAAATAATTCCAAAATTATTCAGTGAACCTACTTTTGCTGACTTATTGAGGTTATGGCTTCTTTGCTGGACATTTTCTTCTTTTAAAAATTGTCAAATATTAGCTTTATAATAAACTTCATTTAATATTTCTTGTTTCAAAAGAGAAGTCGATGCAGTTGATGTCACTTAGCTTTCTTAATATTTTAGTTCAAAGCCAACCCAGGCAGAAGACTCTGCCAAACTCTATCGCTAATTAGCACCAAAAAGTTTTGGTTCGAGCAGTAGAGTACTAGCTTTGAGGGCAGGTGGACAGGAAAGACAATTTTTAAGGGACAGGGTTCAGCCTCTGGCTTCAAGCCCCAGAACCAACACAAAGTAAACAAACAAGCAAAAAACTCCACATATTTCTTTGAGACCCTCCTTAAAGGAGTACTAGTCTGAGAAGAGGTTCCTTTTGCTGATCATGCTCACTGGATCCTGCTTTTTTGGAATCCTTATTGCTATGGAGAAATCAGGACCAGACTAAAGGAATTGATAACTGACTCCTGCAACAAGCGAATCATCTCAGGGTTCAAATATCCATCCATAATACACTTTAAAACCTCCATGACTTTGTTTCTTTGCAGTAGAACACTTTTAAAACAACGTTATTTCCTTTTGTTCTATGTTGGCCTTCAAATGGCATATGATTTCTTTTGGTAATATTCTAAACTAGAAGTTTACAGAAAAGTTTCATATAAGTAAAGAACACACTCGAACAAGTCAGGGACAGAGATTCCTTCAAGCCTTGGGATATTTTTCTTGTACAATAAAAAGGAAAGCACAAGTTAACTTGAATTTTGTCATTCCTCTATTTTCAATTCCTCTCCTGGGATCAGTGTCCACATCCAGTAACAGTTACTTCCAGTAACAATCAATTGTGCTGCTTGAGGTATAATGAATGTTTTCTTTCTTCACTGAAATAACACAAGGATATCTTTGGACCTGAGGTAACACATGTTTCAGAGACAAGTTACTAAGGAGAAAATATGAAATTTATATTGCTTATAAATATATTATCCATGAGTACATTGAGTTCAAACTTTAAAGTTCTCAGTAAATTAAGGCAAATTTGAAATAGGAAGAAGGTTCTCAAATCATTCTTTTGTGAGTGTAGGTGCTATGCATTATTTCCCAAGTGCACATGAGTTAACAGTAAGAGAAACAATAGCAATAATAGGAGAAAGAGAAGTTTTGTGTTTAAGTATAAGGGTTCAATACACTATAGAAGACTCTACAAATAAGACAACATTGAAACAATAATTCCAAGTCCAGTATGTAGATTTACGGGAGTGATATAGAGAAAGTATTACTCCTACGTGGACCATGAAGTATGAGGCCACTCCCTTTCTAAATAATGCTTGCTAATCATGCAAATTTGTTAAAAGTAGAATGGAAGAATAATTCTTCCCCAATAAAGGTCAGATATAAGAGCATGAATTTAACTAGGAAAAAAAATGTCCATCTTGAGAGAGCAAGGATTATATTAGCAATGAACCAGTGGCTGACATTTATTTTTCTTTACTTATATTTTTTGTTGGTGGTGGTTTTGACATTTGAACTCGGCCTGGGCACTGTCCCTCTGCTATTTGGCTCAAGGCTAATATTCTACCATGTGAGCCATAGTGTCACTTCCAGTTTTCTGGTAGTTAATTCGAGAAAGTAGTCTCCAGGACATTCCTACCCAGTCTGGCTTTGAACCTCAATCCTTAGATCTCACTGCCACCCAGCTTAAGATCACATTTCTAACAATGTACACTCAGCATATGTAATGTGTATGTTCATCTATCTTTATATCAATTCTTGAGTTAAAAATCTGGGCTACAGCTTAGACTTTACATTCACAAAAATGTTTTTAGTTTAAAAGTTGATACTCCTAGAAAAATAAAACCTAAGAATGTAAAGGAGTCTGGGAATTTCAGTTTGCATACAGCCTGGGCAGAACAATCTTTGTGACACTACCTATAATTAAGCAGCCAAAAGCTGAATTGGAAGAATGGCTCAGGTGATGGAATACCAGTCATGAACAAGATTGATGAGCAAGATTGATGAATAAGAGCTTGACACTTTTGCATACATGTATACAAATATACACATACACACAGAGGCACTTATATGTGCACACACAAATGAAACAACTCTCAGAATATGTAGAAAAGTTAGAAAACAATAGAAAATATGTCCTGAGTAAGAATAGAATCAAGTGATAATTTTTTTATTTAGAAAGTCTTAAGTGAAATTCTTCAAAAAGTTTGAGAATATTACATAGGTAGGGACGAGATATAGTAAGAGAGTCAAGTAATCATAATTCAAGGGATCAGATCCATGGAGGAATGAATCAGAGACCCGTTCAGGTGCATCTGAAAATGTTCATATCCTGTGTGAAATGTTAGAAAATCTTTGAAAATAGTAGATAAACAGTCTGAGCAGTCACTTTGGTGGATAACATCACTGGAGAAGTTTAGAATTGCTAGTCTCTACCTAGATTAAATAAATCAACCAACTAGGCAGGGCAATGTGATACAAGCCTAGAATTCTAGCAGATTAGAGATTGGAATTATGTAGTGATACCTTCTCTGGACCAGGTAGTATAATTTTGTCTTAATAAAGCAAACCAGTCAAGAAAGGAATACACAGTTGGAAGTTTGGGCTAATTTTGTCATTACGGTTTGAGAAGTCAAGTTTCCTATTGAAATGCAACACATATATAATATTCAGTTGTGTTTTAAATGCTCTCTTCTTTACAGAATATTCCTAGATGCAAAATGGCTCATGATTCCCATCCAAAATTTGAAAAAGTAAATAATCATCATTCTTTTGGATTCCAAAGAAATGATGAAGGATTACAAAAGGGTATCCCTGGAGAAAAAGCAAAGTTCATCTAATGTAAGACTATGTAGATTTTGCTAAATTAGAACGTAGATTTAAAATAAATATTTTGGTTTTGTTTGTAATTTCATATTCTATATGATACTACAAAATTATTTTTAAGTAGAGTGTTTAATTGAAAAACTCACAAATGATTCTAACATTCTATTTGCCTAGAAGATTCTTTCAAAAGAGTTATAATTAAAAGTTATTTAAGAGATAATTCCATCAGTTCATATATAAAATGATAATGTGAATAATATAGACAGAGTTGCCAACAAATGGATGAAATTAATTTATAAATTAAGAAAAATAGCATTTTTTGAATCTTTGGTATAACATGGTATGAAGAGAATAATTGTGTGACATATTCTTTCTTCTACATATATGTAACACAGGAAGCAATTTCCTTAATTACGTGCCTCTTTATACAATGCGAAAAATGCTAGCTTTGAGGTTTGTTTTTATTTTTGTTTTGTTTTATTGGTTTGTCCTAGGGCTTGAACTCTGGGCCTGGACACTGTCTCTGAGCCTGTTTTTGCTCAAGGCTTGTGCCCTACCACTTCAACCTCAGTGCCACCTGTGTCTGGCGTTTTCTGAGAAGTTTATAGGAGATAAGAATCTAAGGAACCTTCCTGCCTGGGTTGACTTTCAACTGTAATCTTCCCATCTTAGCATCCTGAATATCTATGATAGTTAAAAAATTATAAAATATAAATAATATTTACAAGTGTTCTGATGTCAAGAATACCACTGGGAGTAAAATTTATGGAACCCACTTTATTGAGGTGTTCTTTCCAGAACAAGGAGGGCATCACACAGAGGTGTAGTATTATTTCACAATAGAGATAAGCTATTTGTGATGTGAATTAAGGGAATTTTGAGGTGCACCATACAAGTTGGAAACTGTTGGGCTAGGATGACTTTATGAGATAAATCTTGGGATTGATGGTCATAGAAATAATAGCTTACTTTGATAAACAATTGCTTACTCTTAAAGAATTAATTATTACAGATGTTTCATAGTTTTATCCTCTACCAGAATGTGGCTATTTTTCTGTTGACTTCTCAATCTGTATCACCCCATTGGAAACTGCATCTATTGCAGAATTATATAACATGCAAACACGTACTGTTTTCAGTCTCTCAGATATGGAATGTTCAGAATTTGAAAATGAGTAGTTATTAGTCATAGGAATTTGAAGAACACATATATCCTGTCTTCTTAACAACTTATTTACTTTTAAAAGTTATGGGTTTCACCAGAATTAATCTGTTTTCAGTTTTAGCATGAGAAAGTACTATATTTATTCTTTTTTGAAAATATAGGCAAGTATATTGTGAAAATATTGTCAAGTTGGATAACATTCAAGTTGATGATCCTCTGATTAAAAAGGGATAATTAATTCAAATTAGATGCCAGCTAGTATTGATTTTTAAAAAGTTATTACATAAAGAATAATATTTATTATACTAATCCATGATATTTATTTCATGCAGCTTATTTTTTTAAATTTTTTATTAGCAAAGTGATGTACAGTGTGGTTACAGTAATTGTAAGGTACTGAATACATGTCTTTTCAAACTTGTTACCCCCTCTCTCATTTTTCTCATAAATTTCTTTCACCCCAATACTCCTCACAAGTTGTAATGTACATTTCCAACATATTATTTTGTGAGTATTGCTATTAAATTGGTTTGTCCTTGGTCAAAGAAAATAGAAGTTACATAGTACATTAAAAACAACAATTGTAAATAAAAATCTCTGTTTCCATATCTTGGAGTTCATTTTGCTCAGCATCAGCTTACATGGACATATATATGCATAACAAAGCCACTGGAAAATAATAGTTTCATGGACACTATGTCATGAAAACAACATTTTAACTGTTATTGATGGTAAAGTTGGAATTAGCGTTGGTGAATTCGCGATTCTGATAAAGGAATTTCAAAAAAGTTTTAAAATTATGACAGGTAAATTTTAATTGTTCAAAGTTTTTAACAACATAGCCTATGAAGAAAATTTAAAATTGCCTGGGAAAAAAGGCTTTCATGCAAAGAAATCCATGGAGACTTAACTGAGAGGGAGCAATGTGGGTAAAGATGGCTCATTTTTACATTAAACAAACAAACCTCAGAAACCTTGCTATCAATCCTGTACGTTTCCTTGAGAATTGTCCTTACCCAGGAAATATACTCTTACTATGTGAAACAATGTTGTAGTGTAATTTAAATTCAAACTTCTTTAAAAAATAAGATATCAAAATTTGTGCATTGACCGTTAATTATCAAACAGTGATTCTCTGAAAAAGATAATTTGGGTCCAAATATTTAGGGAGAAAGTGCCCTCCACAATGAAAGAAGGTATTGGGTATACATTTTTCTGTTTGTAATATTTTCCAAAATGCCTTTGCATGTGAAATACTGAAAAAGAGAAAAAAATCTGATTGGATACTTCAAACCAATGATTTCATATTTCTAAGTATCTCATAAAAACATAATATCCTTATTAACATGAGATAGTGAGGACTTCTCTTATTACATTCGGCAAAAAGTTTTGGGATCAGAAAAGAATTGAGCAAATTGAAAAGGTAAGAAAACGTGGTCTTAGAAGCCGTAGCTCAGTGTATTGGCCTAAGCAGTGGAAAGAAGCCAAAACTTTTTGATATAGATTGTCATAATATTTTTGCTACCTAAAGTGATTTTACAGAGCGTATTTGCCTCACTACAATGTGGAATAGATTGAACGAAGACATGGAAATAAATTCCACATCCAAATAAAAGAGTTTTAAAAGAGAAACCATGAAGATGTAGCAGTGGGGGAGGCCTTATAGTCCTTCAGCTTCACTAGACTTGAAGCCAATAATCTGTGATTAATTGGAAATCACGCAAGAGCTAAGAAGAGGACATAGAAGTAGGACATAGAAGCATTGTCCTTTGTAACAGACACTGTCATCCAAGAAATGGGTGATTTAACTCTATTCTTCTCCATACAACTTGCTGAGCAAATGCAAAATGAAGACAAAAAATAATCTATTGAAATAATTTTCCAAAGAATAACTTCACTGTTTCTGATATGGTATCTAAGGAGAATATTAAGAGAGAAGATAAAAGTGGAGTATTTTTTTTGTTTCCTCTAAGCATATTGTTAGCAAAATACATCTTTGAGGTTAGAAGTGATTGAAGCAAAAAGTGGTGGAGTATTTATTTTTGTGGGCACTTTAGACACAAGAAGAATTTCAAGGTAAAAGAAAAAAGAATCCTAAATATTTGTGATCACAGCTTCTTGGACTGGTTTTTTGGAGACAAAGTTTTACATTAGAGTTTGTCCTCATTATCATAGATGTTGGGTTTTCGTGGCAACCAAATGCAAGGGGGAAGTTTAATGTACTCGCTTGGACAAGTAAACAGATTGATAGAAAAAAATGGCAGATAATATTTAGTGAATTACTTTGACCAATTACTTTGCCAGAAAAAAGAAGGAAAGATATAATTCAAAATCACTTGACTTAAAATTATGAAAATATAGTAATGAAGAGAAGAGATATGCGAGAAAACAGAGGATTGTTTTTTCTCCAGTGGAATAATGGGTTCTTGATCTTGTTTCTATCATTCTATCTTCACAAGCTATCAAGTGCGGTTCAGGATTGGAGGATCCAGTTCAGACAAAGAGAACTCGAAGAAGAAAATATTTGCAGCAAATGTAGGTGATTTATAACCTTAGACAATCTATTTAAATCTGTTCAAAATTCTCCCCTACCCCGTACTGCCCTCTTTGAACAGTCTTTTTTTGCTTTCCCAAGACTGCCTTCATTAACTGCTTAAAATTTTGAGAGGTTATATTCAAACTCCTAGAGATTGCTGTTTGGTTGTAATTTTTGTGTGATTTTTTTTGTTGTGTTTTTAAGCTGCATTTCAAAAGCTTGTGCAAGTATGTTACAATTAAATATGTCCATCTAATTGTCCAATGCTCCTGGATCAGAGTTACTCCTTCTATCATTCTGAACCAACACCTTCTCCAAGATTTATTTCCGATTTACTACTTCCTTTATCACATGTGTACATTGAGTATTCTAGCTGTACTTGTCCCTTGTTCCATTTTTCATTCATTCTGTGTCTTTACTAATATTCTTCTCTGGTTTCATCTTCCAGATAGTCATTCTCTTAAAATGTCTGTTAATATTTTTAAAGGTTTATACACATTCCATGGAGTTTCAATCCTGCAAATACTTGAACTTATGTCAACTTCTATTTCCATAATTCATTCATCTGCAATAAAAATTCGCAAGTCTGGAGACGTGAATCTTTAGTCAACAAGAAAGTTTAAAAATGGCTTAGAATGTATTCCTAACTACCAATTTTTATAAATGCCTTTGTACAATGGTTTGTGATTATTTTATTTTACATGGGATAGTATTTTCTGCTACCTATATGTTTTGGAAAAAAAGAAAAATAATAATTACTACTATAGAGAAATATGATAGGTATAGAAGACAGATTTTATGTTTGTCACATCTCTGATGAGTACCCATATTCAAGACTTCAAGTCATAGTTTTCACTATGTTAGACAGACAGGGAAAACATAAAACAACATATGATAAGGCAACTATTTGTGACTTTTTAAAATGTACCTCATTATGTGATGAAATTTACTTTATTAGCTAATGTTTGGGTTTGAAACATGGGAGGCTGATCTATTTAACACATTTCTGCAAGGCACCTACTGAACAACACAAAGGGTGGGTGGTATTATTTCTACACTTTAATGAATGGTTGAAACTATTTGACATTAGTGCTGGGTAAATAAATCCACTCTATTGTAAATTGCTCCCTCCACTTGAAAAACTTTTAATGTCACTAAGTATCATCTACTTGTCAAATGTTATTTTGGCGAATGTGATTTTAAAAAGTTTATTTGAAAAGGAGTATACTTTCAGGAGATTAAATGTAGGTTATCATTGGATTGAGAATGACAACATTTTTATACTACAGAACCAAGTTTTACTGAAGTACCAGTGTTTTGAAGCATTAAGGATCTTCTCAATTAATGTTTTTTCTGAATTATATTTGACCTCGAAGTCAAATTTTTCTGGCCTTGGTAGACCAATTATGGATCTATCATTCCAGGAACTATTTTTTTGGCCTACATATGCTGGACTGAAATATTTCATTAATCGTTAGGAGAGAGGTATTAAAAGTAATCTTGTGAAATTTGTGATCTTGCTCACTCATATGGGCTGGTCATCTGTAAATTGGAAATTTGAATTACAGTACTTTCTCTCAGAATTTTTTTATCTCATCTTTATGTTGCCTTGCATTTCACAATTGCTTACTGCTAATTCCTATGTCTCAAGGAATTGAGGACCTGAAATATTATAGGAAATGAGAATTTGAAATGGGTCTTCAATTACTTTCTGATGGCATATTGCATGGGCCTAGGTGAGACGTCTTGCCCTTCTTATCTGATGATGTGGATAACTGGGACCTGGGATACTAGGAACCCTGGGTCCTGCAAAAGAATAATACTTTTTCGAAATAACATCAGCAAAATTTGGGTTCAAAAATATGATTCAAAAATAGTTTGGGACCAGAGAGTTAAACAATAAACAGAGCAGCAGTGTAAAATTCCTTATAGATTAGAGGAAAACAACATTGTTTTTTTACCATGTGAATTAAGATGACCAAGAATATTTAGAAGGTATCCCAAAAGACATTGCATTGATACTTTTATATTCTAATATATACTCTAAACCTAATTATTTATATTCCAATTGTATTTATTGGAATAAATAAATATAAATTTATTTCTCAAATTATCAACTGATTCTAGTAAGTTTCACTGTGTAAAATATAAAATCAGCACATATAAGTATAAATTATATAAGTATATGTAATATAATAAAAAGGCACATGTTTTGCATTGTTCTGTTGTTGTTAGGATATCAACGGCAACTCTGTTTTAAAGTTTTATTCCATTATCTCTACCTCAGTGTTTGGTAGGGTTAGGCCTAAAGATTTACCATTTGTAGATTTACAGACTGGAGGCAAGAGGAAACAATGTGATAAAAATATTACCAATTTAAGGCCTAAAATCGAGGAGAAATATATGGACTTCTCCTGCAGCTATGGAAATATTTGGTGATGTAAATGCTGTAGTGTAAGTTCCTGCCTGGTTGGAAGGTAGACAGACCAGGACTTTAGGTAATCATGCATATGAATGATTTTTCACCTTCTTGGCTTTAGCTACTTTTGAAATGATAGGTATAATAAACAATTATATTTTGATAAAATACCTTCTAGTCTGAACAGTGCTGTCTGAACTGTTCATCTCTCTATGATCCCTTGTAACTAAGATTAATTTTGTTGCAGTAAGACAATCTTTGCTGTCAGGGTAAGATACTCTGGTGTGTCTGTTCCTACATGGAAGAATGGGAAAGGGTCAGGGAGACATTTGTGCCAGTAAGACCTCATTTGGGACATTTTAAGCTGCACAAGTTTAGAAGTAGCTCTTGAGCAAAGCTTACTTTGAATCCCTTAGCTCCACAAATCTAACTCAGTTGGACAAATAAGTACTTGAAAAAGCCATCACCTTTGGACCTAGCTATAAAGGCTTCAAAGTATGATCAGGTTTAAAATGAAAAAGACTTAAAATAGTCATTGACAAAAAAGTTTGAAATGTGAGCAATTGATTAAACAATATACATTTTTCCCCACTCTACACAGAATTTTAGGGAAATAAGATCAATAGCATTGCTAGGAACAATAAGGTTTCCTTGTTACAAATAGGCAATGAAAGATATATGCCTATATTAAGATTGCATCATTAACTACTTAAATTTACAAGATACTATATGCTTCAGCAGCACATCTACCCAAATTGCAACAATACAGAGAGTTACATGGCACTTCCACAAGGATGATATGGAAATTTGTGAAGTATTCTTCGGATTCAAGAAATGAAAAACAGTTATTAAAAAGTTGATTACAAAGATACAAGTGAAAGAATACATTTAGTTCAAAGAATTAAAAGTTTGTCTTCAGTGTATTAACTCTTCATCTTAGAAAGGCCTTTACATAGCGTAACCTTTACAAAACATTTGAAATTAGATAACATTGTCATTTTATCCCAAAAAAATAAAATACTATAAGGACCTAGGAAAAACGGAATCTTAAACTGTTTCTATATGGAATGCAATCTGAAAGGACACATTTATTAATGAACCTATATATTATAAATCAATGTAGAATTCAAAGTATTATATTTGGAGAGAATGAAATAGATTTTGGACATTATACAAACAGAATACAGACTATTTTAAAATAAACTTTTTCAGACAAGTACCAGAAATATTTTTAGTTTCTTTACTACTCATTTCAACAGGTAAGTTAAACTTATTTCTGATTTTAAAAAATCACAAACTCTGCAGAAATCATTATAGATATATACAAACAAGTCTTGAATACATTTTTGATATCAAAGTCAGGCAATTCACTTGGAAGAATACCATGGAATCCATGAATTTTTACAGTAAGATATTGCTGTTACTTTGTATTGTGAGAATATTTTGGAAGGACACAAAGATGGGCCATCATTTTTGAAATTTAAGAAACTTAACCGAACCATTACAACATATGAGAACAATTTCAACAGCCTTCCACAACTTCAAAGATGTAGTGATACATATTATGCTTTTTGCAATATCAAATGCAGTTTCTTCCAAGTTGTTCTTCAGACCTGGTTTGATAAAATGGTTCAACAGAAGGCAATCCAGCATATTTTTTTTACCTCTATTCCCAGCAGCAAGATGCAAGGGGCTCAAGAGGCATTTAGTTTGGACATTGGTATCTGCATCATGATGAAGTAAAAAAGAAGCAATTCTGATATTATTCCATGTATAAGCACTGTGCAGGGGTGTCCGGCCATCGACAATTATTTCATGAATATCTGCCTCGAGCCACCAACTCATGGACAATGTCTAAGTGTCCATTGTAGGCTTGCCAATGAAGTGGGGTATACTCATCCTCATTCCTAATATTCACATGAGTGGCCTTTTTGGAAAGTAGTGTCTACACTGTAGTAAGCTGAGTATTTTCGGCAGCCCAACGAAGAAATTTGCTTGGATCTTTCTCCATCTTTTTTCTTGCAAATGATACCATTCCTCACTTTTTCATCTTGTTCCTTGTCTTCATCAAATTTGCCTAACCAGTGACTTTGAGTACCACTGGGAATGAGGTGCCTATGTATTTCCCCAATAATTCACATTGGTTGAACTGGTGAGAAAAATCCAATGAATTTTCTGCTTCTGTTTTTTCACCATGATTTGTTTTCTCTTTTTCCATGTTTTCTATTCTAAATTATTCTCACTGGTGAATAGGGAATTGATAGAGAAAAGAGAAAGATTTTCCTCTATATTCAAAGTTATAGGCTGAAAATGATGACCAGTGGTGTCTTCATGTGCAGCTTATTCTAGGAATGAGAAAATAGGAAATAATGCTTTCTATGAAAATGATTGGGATAATGGCAGAGCAGAAAGTGAAATGATGCAAGCAAAAATATAAAAGCAAAATAAATTAAGATAATTATGGAGCAATCATATTATCTATGAGAACCATGAAAAAGAGAGAGGAAGAGAAAGATGTACAATGACCTAGCTAGCCACAAATTCCATCCATGCCTCTGATCAATTTATAGAGGAAACAATTTTATTTTTAAAAAAGAGATGGAAATAGAATTTATGTATTTACTTGAAATTAGTAAATACATTTTAGTAGCCTACCCAAAGATACATAGCTTTGACTAAATTACAGACAAGAATATAAATCCTTGACAATTCTAGTAACAGATCTGACAAATCAGTTAAATCACACTTTTCCTGTACAATGAACGAATGTGTCTATTCTAGAAAAGCAGCTAGAGAAAGAAGGCCGATTGTATCTGTAACAAAACTTTGTGGAAAATTGTATTGAGAATTACTTACTGGTGATCCACTTGCACTGGAAGCGTGATTCTGAACTATTGCTTGCTGATTCTGAATTATTGCTTTAATCATTATATTCTCCAGGAAGAAAAAGTGAGATTTAATTGATAGCAAAGAACTACTAATACATTTTGACTTCTCATTAAGCACCTTCAATCATCAAAATCACATGAAGACAATAGACAGGCCTACTTATTTTAGATGAAAATGTGTGTCTTTACAAAAACAAGAAATTTAAGTAGTCATACAAAGGACTTCTATTTTATTACTGCGTTATACTTTTCCCTAATGTTGGGCAACAATAAATAATGGACCTATTAGAAAGCTCTTATACCTCATATGTTCAATAGTGAGTCCTCTTATATTATATCATGGTATTTTTTGTTTAGGGCCTTAAGAAGAAATTTACTACCATGAATTTCTGACAGGACAATATCATCACTATACATCTTGTTTCTATACACTCAGTTTTAAATTACTATCTAAGTATGTGCATTAATAACTATAGAGGAAAAAGAAGCCACATGGTGGCTTTTGTTTTTAATCCTAGCTAATAAGAAAGATGAAATCTGAGGATTGTGGTTTGAAACCAGAAAAAGCAGGGGAAAAAAAGGCCATTAGATTCTGATTTGAAAGTAACCAGCAAAAGCTAGAAATGGAGCTGTGGGAAAGCAGTAAAATGCTAGCCTTGAGAAAACTAAAACAAAAAAGTAACAAATTCTGGGACAGAGCCAGGCCCTGAATTCAAGCCTTAGTATTAAAACCAAACAAATTAATTAATAAATTAATTAAAATAAATTAAGTGGTCATTTGTGGAGAGGCAAGTACAATGAAACATGCATGGTGACTAGATTGTGTACTTTTTTTAATAAGGAAAACTATCATTTGTACTAATCACTAATATTTTATTTGAACTTTTTTGTATAATAAACTCTGAATGTATATGTGTGTGTACATGTGCGCACATGTGTGTATATGTATATGTGCGCGTGTGCTGATGCAATGTTGTTTGCCAATGTGGACAGGGTGAGGTTGAAAAGAGCTGTGTTGCAATGTTTTTATTTATCAGCATTCTGTCATGTCATTTTATTGGAACCACCCTTCTGTACATATATATATGTCAAATAATGTCATCATAATCAAAATATTTTCAACATTAAGTTAGATAAAAGAGATCACTTTCAATTCCTTTTATATGTTAGGTAGGAAGATACAGAAATAATTAGGTAGTAAGTTATTTCTGTAAGATGACTGTCAGTACAAAATATGTATTTGACCTCTTAAATTGGTCATACTTTTACATATACGCATTGAGTGTGTTTGGCCAACTTGACCAAACAGGTATTACTCTCTGGTTAATCCTATGAAACACAAAGTGGATAAACTCTTCCCGGATTTCTATTGAAAACAACTTTCTTCGTAAGATCATATCTATTCTCACTAAGATAATCTACCCTGTATTTATTAGGTTTGAATATCCCATCATATTGACTGAAAATCAGTATTGTGGATATGCTTGTTAGATATACCTTTCAAAAACAAACAAACAAAAAGCATGTGTCACCTCCAGATTGTGGATGCATTTGAAGTTGTTTTGTACCTGCAATGAGATCTTCACTAATGTTTCTTTTATGGGAGTAACTATCACAACATTAACAAATAAGGCTTTTCGAATCTTTTCCAATATAAATAACATCCCAGAGTGAGTCTTGTAATTTCTGAAGACCCTTTGAATATTTTAGTATTATTTAAGTTCATTGACTATAGAGCAAAAATCATTTCTGAAATAAATATTGTTAAAATCTGAAAATGTAAGTGGGTATATAGGATTTGTGCATCATTTTATGAAAAACCAGTTCTTATGAAACTAAATAAAATAGAATAAAAGAATGTAAGTGAATTGGGTAAGCTATTATTATAACTTGGTTTTCTATTAACATAGTCCTTTGAATAGATGATTCAGTTAAATTATTTCATTTGTGTCACTGCACTTCTTATTTTTAGAATCTTTGTAGTTATAAGAGTGAATTTGTAGTATAAATAAGGGTCTTTTAAAATGGATTAAGCTTGTCTTTTGTGTCCTACTCCTAAGAAAATGAGTTATTTTCAAGCTTTAATAGTTTATAATTTAATCTTCAGTATCATAAGGCATTAAAAATGCAATAGAATTGATGTCTTTTCTTCATAAAAGAAAGGCAAATCCATTTCCTAACAAATGGGGCGATGTCATTCTTTCTGATGGAGGCATAGAATTCCATTTTGTATATATAACACATTTTCTTGATCCATTCATCTACTGAGGGGCATCTGTTTTGGTTCCATATCTTAGCTACCGTAAATAATGCGGCAATAAACATAGTTGTGCTGGTAGCTTTATAGTGGTCTTGTTTGTGATCATTTCGGTAAATGCCCAAAAGTGGGATTGCTGGGTCATAGGGGAGCTCTAGGTGGAGTCTTTTGAGGAACCTCCATACTACTTTCCAAAGTGGTTGAACAAGTTTACACATCCACAACAACGTAGTAAATATCCCGTGTGTCTACATCCCCTCCAGCATCTGTTGTTACTAGAGTTCTTGATTATATCCACTCTAACTGGGGTGAGGTGGTATCTCAATGTTGTTTTGATTTGCATTTCTTTTATGGCTAGGGAATTTGAGCATTTCTTCATGTGTCTATTGGTCATCCTTCTTTCCTCTTCAGAGAAGTTAATAGTCTAGGAAATTTGTTTAACAGGATCCTAGCAAATAACTTACCAAACATGCAAAAAGATAGACCTATTCAGATACAAGAATCTGTTATAACTCCAAGTAGACCAGACCATAACAGGACATCCCACCATCACATTATAATCAGCACAAGATAAATTCGGACCCAGGAAAAGGTCCATAAAATTGTCAAAAAGAAAAGAACAATCACCTATAAAGGGAAACCAATGAGAATCACCTCAGATTTCTCGGCAGGGACAATGAAAGCCAGAAGAGCCTGGAATGATGTATGCCATGCCCTAAAGACAAACAACTATCTAGAAAGAATACTGTACAAGCTAAACTCTCCTTCATAACCGAAGGTCAAATAGAAACCTTCCATAGCAAAGAAAATTGAAACAATATATCTCCACCAATCCAGCCCTACAAAAGATACTTAAAGATGACCTACACCTAGAAAACCAACAAGACCACAATAAAGGCTAAGAAAGCACACCAAAATTGAGAATCCAAGAACCATAGGAAGAACCCAGTTGTCTCAGCCCACAAGAAGGTGTTATCCACCTGCCATTTTATTAAAGGCAGGAACTCCCAAATAGCTCAGAGTCCTATCTCAATATTAACGGGATTAACTCTCTAATTAAGCGACATAAACTGTCTAATTGGGTTAAAAAGCAAGATCCTTCTATCTGCTGCCTTCAGGAGTCAAACATTGCTAATAAAAACAAACACATTTTGAATGTGAAAGACTGGAACAAAATCTACCAAGCAAATAGCCCCCACAAACAGGCAGGAATTACTATCCTAATAGCAGATAAAATAGACTTCATATTAAAATTACTTAGAAGAGATAAAAAGTTCACTACATACAAATTAAGGGAACTCTCCTTATGGAGGAAATTACAATTCTAAATCTGTATTTGCCAAGCAACGGAGCAGCCAAATATATCCAAGAAACACTACTTTCCCTCAAATCTCATATAGATCCAAAGACATTAATTGTTTTGGGACTTTAACACACCACTATCCCCACTGGATCGATCAACTTGGCAAAAACTCAACAGAGAAACCGCAGATTTAAACAGCTGCATAGATCAACTAGATTTAACAGACATCTACTGAGTATTTCACCCAACAATATCAGAATACACGTTCTTCTCAGCAGCCAATGGAACATTTTCCAAAATAGACCACATTTTAGCTCACAAAGCATACTTGTCCAAATTTAGAAACATTGAAGTAATACCTTGCATTCTCTCACACCAAAAGGGAATCAAATTAGAACTCAACACCAAAAGCCACCAAAGAAAGTCCTGTAACACATGGAGGCTGAAAAACACTGTTGAACCACCAGTGGGTCATGGAAGCGATTAGAAATGAAATTCAAGTGTTCATGACATTCATCAAAAAGGAGCACACAAACTGCCAGCTCCTCTGGGATAGAGCAAAGGCAGTACTCAGAGGCAAGTTTATAGGTCTGAGTTTCTACATCAATAAATTGGAGAGATCTGAAACCAACAATTTAATGAGACAGCTAAGCCTCCTTGAAAAAGAGCAGCAAGATAAACCTCAATCTAGTAGACGGAAAGAAATACTTAAAATTAAATCAAAATTAAATGAATTAGAATCCAAAAAATCCATAGAAAGAATCAACAATACAAAGAGATAGTTCTTTGAAAAAATTTACAAAATAGACACACCTTTAGCTAATCTTATTAGAAAAAAAGAGAACATACCAAATAAATAAACTTAGAGATGAGAATGGAAACACCGGAGAAACAATCAAGATTCATAACATTATAGGGGAATACTTCTCAAAACTTTATGCTAATAAGTTTGAGAACTTGGCAGACTTCACCTTTTCCTAGCAAATATCGACATGCCGAAACTAAACCAAGATGAATTAAACCATCTTAACAGGCCCATATCCAGTATTGAAATAGAAACAGCAATAAGAGACCTCCCATCACAGAAAAGCCCAGGACCAGATGTTTTATAGCAGAATTATACAAGGCCTTCATAGCAGATCTCACACCAATACTCCTTCAACACTTCAATTAAATTGAAAGAGAAAGTTCACTACCGAATTAATTCTATGAAGCCTTAATTACCCTCATCCCCAAACCATGCAGGGAATCATCAAAGAAAGATAATTATAGACCCATATCATTGATGAACATTGATGCAAAACTTCTCAACAAAATTTGGCCAATCAACCACAATAATTCATCTAATAAAATCATACCCCACTATCAAACAAGATTCATTTCAGGGATGCAAAGCTGGTTCAATATACGAAAAACAATATAATTCATCACATCAACAAGAGCAAGGATAAGAATCACATGGTTATCTCAATAGATTCAGAAAAAGCATTTGACAAGATCCAACACCCCATTATGAGGAAGGTTCTGAAAAAATTAGGAATCCATGGAACATTCCTCAATACAATAAAGGCTTTATATGACAAACCTACAGCCAGCCTTGTACTCAATGCTGAAAAACTAAAGCCATTTCCTCTAAAATCAGGAATGATACAAGGATGTCCACTCTCTCCACTTCTCTTCAATCTAGTATTAGAATGCCTAGCTACAGCAATAAGACAAGAGGGAAACATAAAGGGGATGCAAATAGGGAAAGAAGAAGTAAAACTTTTCCTCTTTGCAGATGACATGATCCTGTATTTAAAGAATCCCACAGACTTCACTCCCAAATTACTGAAAGTGATTCAAAACTTTGGCAAAGTAGCAGGGTATAAAATAAACACTCAAAATCAATGGCTTTTATATATGCCAATAATAAGAAAAGTGTAGCTGAAATTAAGAAAGCAACTCCATTTGTATAGCCCCACCAAAAATAAAATACCGAGGAATTAACTTAACCAAAGAAGTGAAAGACCTCTATGATGAAAACTTTAAAAACCTGAAAAAGGAAATCAACACAGAACTTTAAAAATGGCCAAAAATCCCATGCTCCTGGATTGGAAAGATCAACATTGTGAAAATGGAAATATTTCCCAAGGCTATCTACAAATTCAATGCAATACCTATCAATATTCCAACCTCATTCTTCAAGGAAATGGAAAAGGCAATCCCAAAATTTATATGAACAATAAAAACCCTGAATAACAAAAACAATACTTAACAGAAAGAAAATGCTGGAGAAATATCAATACCAAATTTCAAACTCTACTACAAAGCCATAGTAATCAAAATATCTTGGTACCGCACAAGAACAGACCTCAGGACCAATGGAATAGAATGGAAAACCCAGAAATGAACTTAAAGACCTATAACCATGTAATCTTCGATAAGGGAGCTAAAAAAAAAAAAAAGAATGGAAGAAAGTCAGCCTCTTCAGTAAATGGTGCTGGCAAAATTGGTTAACTACTGTAGAAAAATAACGCTAGATCCTTTTGTATCACCCTGAACCAGAATCAACTCCTAATGGATCAAAGACCTCGGATTCAAAGCAGACACTCTGAAAACATTACTGGATGGAATAGGAGAAACCCTAGGTTTCCATGGCACAGGCAAAAATTTTCTTGATATCTTTTTAAACCAATTGTATTCACAAGTTGGAGAGTCTTTAATTCTTGCTTAGGTCTTGGTGTCTATAATTTTTAACCTTTCGTTTCTAACATTAATGACAGGTCAGACTGCATTTTTTGCGTATATGAAAGGTAAAATATTTATCTGGGTTCAAATGTGATTTTTATATCAGTCTTCCTTTAATAGCATTTTAAAGTTGTAAATTTCTCTCAAAATGTTGGGTATCAAAAGCAATCAAAATACGTCTAATGGTAATCAACTTAGGTGAGCTACAATGTGGAAATGATTGGTCCATAAGCCCTGCAGTCTGTTTCCAGCAGGAATTGGGCAGGTCATTCTTTCAGTAAGACTGAGTTAACCAGAGATGGCGTCCCCAGGCAGTGCAGTGTTGAGTCATGGGTAAAATATGATTTTTACTATTTTGAGCTAGAAATCAAGAACGTTATAGTTTAGCAGTTCCTTTCACAAGGGAGGTGTAAATTGATTATGACCGTGGAGTTTTCATATTACAGTTACCTATTTTCTAACAAAGTGAAATATTATTAGAGTCTACACAATAATTCTGGGTAATTTTCCTAGAATTAGTAGACTAAGTGCTGGTATTTTAGTCATAAAATAGAATGAAGTTATTTGATACAGTGGGAGATGGACCTTAGGCTAACACTTACCATGTGTGCAATGTTGTACTAGTAATTCCAACTCTAAAGACTTCAATATCATTATCTGAGAGTTCAAAATGGAAATAGTTACACTTTATGGAATTATTGTGAGGATTAAATTAGATATCATAGGTTAAGTACTTGGAAAAAAATCAATTAGCTTTTGGCACATTCTACCTGTTATTTTATCATGTAATGAATTCTAATATTTTACTGAGATTTTATATTGTGTATCTTTATGATGTGCAATGTGATGTATTGATATTCATTTTATTGGTCACTTTTCTGTCACTATGAGGAAAATAACTGCAAAGAAAATTTCTGAGGAGGAAACTATTATATTGAGTCAAGGTTTAAGAGAACACAATTTAAGAACAGATGTCTCCATTGTTTTTAATTTTATTTTTTATTATCTTAAACAGTTGTACAAGGGAATTTCCATTCAACAAATCAGTTTTAAGTACAATGGATCTTTATATAACTTCCCCTCATCCTTCCAAATTTCACCCCCACTTTAATGTTTTTCTAGTTTCATTCTATCGGCATTGAATAGTATGCCTTCATTCTCTTCCTCCATCACACTCTTTATTCCTTCCTTTTGACTTCCCTTCACATCTTCCAAGTGATAGTTTCCTAGTATTGATTTTGTGGGATTAAAAGTTCAATTTTATAAGAAATTACACCTTTTAAATACCCCTCTGCAAATAGCATGCTTTGGTTAATATTGTTGTGTAAACTTGTATAAAGTTCTAGCTTCCAAATATGAGACAGAACATGGCTCCCTTGTGTGTCTGGCTCTGACTTAGTTTACTTAACATATTTTTAGATATATCCATTTATTTGCAAATAATTTAACAGTCTTCATAATGGATGGGTACAATCCAGTTATGTATATGTACCATACTTTCTCCAAGCATCCCTACACCAAAGGGCATCTGGGCTGTGTCTATAACTTGGCTATGGTGAATAGTGTAGCAGTGAACATGCTTCTGAAAGTGATTTCATTGTAACCTTTTGGAAGAATTCATCACTATCTTTCCGGGAGCAATCCTCTAGACAGTTTTCCAGAATAAGCACATGCCTTCCTTCATCTCCATCACAACGTTTTTCAAGTCCTCAAAAACACACTACTCCTTACAGGTCTCAATAAGCTAAAACACACTGTGCCCATATTCTTTCAATATATTTTTTCATAATTGTACATATAATTTAGTGAGAACCTTCTATGCAATCCTAATGTGAGAATGCGGGACGTGACAAGAGAGTAAAAGTAAGAAATATGCAATTTAAGTTATCATCATATTGAAATCTTTTTCAGCTCTAACTCATAGCCTCACATACTATTATTTTAATCTTTATTTGATTACTTCATCTATCACCTAAATTATAACAGGTGATTTAAATACAAAGGCAAAAATGTGTGCTTTGATTTTGACACTAATGTGTGAGGATGCACAATATGTGAAAATAGATGGATTGGAATTAATAGCTATTATCTATTTTGTTAATGTAGAGATGGTTTTCCCAAACTGATTCTCACAATTCACATTCCATTCAACAACAAGAAACGTGTGACAATTCCCTTTGTTTTGATCCTTAATAACTTTTTTTCCTTTTTGTTTTATAATGAAGGATGATTTTATAAATTTCTGTAGATACGAAAATGTGATAAAATATTTCTACATGTATGCATTGATATATACATACACACATATATTACACAGGTTATAATGATCATTTATAACTGCTGTAATGGTACAATTTACTAAGTTATTAAAAACATCGACGGCTCTTGCCTGGATTCCGGAGGCTGAGATCTGACGACCATGGTATAAAGCCATCCTGGGCAGGAAAGTCCGTGAGTCTCTTATGTCCAAACAACCAACCGAAAATCAGAATTGGAACTGTGGCTCAAAGTAGTAGAGTGGTAGCCTTGAGAGAAAAAGTTCAGGGACATCATCCAGTTTCTTAGTTCAAGAAATAAAATCTACCCAAAAAAAATCTATTTAATTTACACCTGTTAAGTAGAGTATTTCCATTACCCAACTGAACATCCATGTTCATTTGCAGTGTAACTTTGTTTTGTCTGAAGTACCTCAAAACATTATCACTTAAGCAGAAAGCATTGCAACGTGGGTTCATTCTATCTGTCTCATGGACTTTTCTCCACTCACATATTAAAATGTTACAATTTATTTAAAATCATAACTTTTTAATACCCATAATAGATTTTGAATTGAGTGTCTTGTGCCCCTAAATGGTCCTCTTAACACTTTGTCATGTCCTCAGCCCTAAATTATCCTGATTATTTTTCATATAGAATTTGGCTTCCTACTTGTGTATGATCTTGGGCTCAGCCCACTTTATGTTATTCTTCCTGAAATTTATAATAACAGGTGAATGGCATTGTGTACAGATATTTCTGTCCAGTCTGGGCTTTAACCACTATCCTCACAACAGTTCACACTCCCATGTACTCAGGATTTTCATAAGCTTGTCATAGCTTTTTTTTTTTTAATCATTGCATTTCCTGCAGGTTCGTGAGTACTGAATTAATTTGTGTTTTCTTGGGTTGTTTTGTTTAATTTGAATGTATGTGTTGAGTTTTTCCTCACTTTTCCTTTTGTTTCTTTCACTCAAGTTCTTATCTAAAATTCTGAGAAACCAATTCTTCTTTCTCAAGATAGTCAAGGTGAACATTATTTATTCCAAAGCAACTTTAGTAATATTTAAACACCTTCATATCTATGAATGGTATACAAATGCTAAATGCTGAGAAGGGCCTTTTTATTTTCACAGCAGTCCTTAGCATACACAAACAGAACATGAAATAGATGAAGATAATATAACTACAGATACTGGCCAGGAGGAGAAAAACCTAGTATTAATTGTTTGACAGAGGCTTCCCTTATGGAGAAAGAAAAATGCTGCTTGATGCAGGATTACACAAAATCATATTGCTAGGAGGATCCTAAATGATAATCTAATACTACAGAGCTGTGAGAGATGAATTGACCTCCTAAATAATATACTTTTGGGTCAACTAAAAGCAGGCTTCCAAAAAGAGAGTAGATTTTAGAGAAATGTGATGAATTTTATGGAAATAGGTCCTTAGCTGATTTTGTTAATTTGTGAAGTAATACAGGGAAATAAAGTACAGCAAGGTAAAAAAATAAAGAACTTCCTTAAGATAGTGTTCTAGCACAAAACTGGTGTTATCTTCATCTCAAATGGGCAGAGTAAGCCAGAAAAACACTAGAAAAATGGCAAATCCGGGTATCTCAATTCCCAATCTTGATAATCAGGGGTCAGAACAGATAATTAATAATCCAGAGGAGAGTTCCCAAATAGCTCTACAAACACTGCTGGCAAACATGATAAATGAGAAGTTTGACAACTTACAAAGGACTCTGTATGAGTGTGATAGGGAGAGAGAGGAAGCATCCCAAAAGTCTATACAGGAATATCATAAGCGTGAGGAAGCTACTCAAAAACTGATACAGGATTTGCATGAACAACTTGAAAATACTCAAAGAGAAAGGGAGGAATGGCGTGAGAAGGCTGAGAACACTCAAAGAGAACTGCAGGAATCCCACGAAAGGGAGGAAAGAGAGCTGCAGAAATCCCACAAACGGGAGCAAGCTAATCAAAGAGTAATACAGCAATTGAAAGACCAGGTAGAGAACACACAAAGAACACTAAAGGCATTCATGGAATCCATTAACAAAGAGCTGAAGGAAGTCAGGGAGACCACAAAGGGAATGCTGAATGGAACCCAACAGAAGGAATGGGAGTCCAAAGAAACCATAACCAATCAACTAAGTGATTTGAGAACAAATACTGAACACAAAAATCATTCTTTAAAGCCATCATAACCCTCATCCCAAAACCAGGCAGGGACACATCAAAGAAAGAGAACTATAGACCCATTTCTTTGATGAACATTGATGCAAAACTTCTCAACAAAGTTTTGGCCAATGGACTTCAACAATTCATCCAAAAAATCATACACCACGATCAAACAGGATTCATTTCAGGGATGCAACCTGGTTCAATATACGCAAATCAATTAATATTATTCATCACATCAACAGGAGCAAGAATAAGAACCAAATGATTATCTCAATAGATGCAGAAAAAGCATTTGACAAGATCCAACACACCTTTATGATGAAGGTTTTGGAAAAATTAGGAATCCATGGAACATTCCTAAGTACAAAAAGGCTGTATATGACAAACCTACAGCCAGCATTATACTCAATGGTGAAAAACTAAAGCCATTTCCTCTTAACTCAGGAACAAGACAAGGATGCCCACTCTCTCCACTTCTCTTCAATCTAGTATTAGAATGCCTAGCTACAGCAATAAGACAAGATGCAGACATAAAGGGGATCCAAATAGGGAAAGAAGAAATAAAACTCTCCCTCTTTGCAGATGACATGATGTTGTATTTAAAGAATCCCATAGACTCCACTCCCAAATTACTCAAGCTGATTCAAAAAAAAAAAGAAGTGAAGGACCTTTATGATGAAAACTTTAAAATCTTGAAGAAGGAAATCAACACAGAACTTAAAAAATGGCAAAACCTCCCATGCTCCTGGATGGGAAAGATTAACATCGTGAAAATGGCAATACTTCCCAAGGCTATTTTTAAATTCAACACAATACCTATCAAAATTCCACCTTCATTCTTCAAGGAAATAGAAGAAGCAATCCAAAAATTCATATGGAACAATAAAAGACCCCGAATAGCAAAAACGCTCCTCAACGGAAAGAACACTGCTGGAGGAATATCAACACCAAATCTCAAACTCTACTATAAAGTCATAGTAATCAAAACAGCTTGGTATTGGCATAAGAACAGACCTCAGGACCAATGGAATAGAATTGAAAATCGAGAAATGAACCTACAGAACTATAGCCATCTAATCTTCGATAAGGGAGCTAAAACAATAGTATGGAAGAAAGACAGCCTCTTCAGTAAATGGTGCTGGCAAAATTGGTTAACTACATGCAGAAAACTAAAGCTAGATCCTTATATATCACCCTGCACCAGAATCAACTCCAAATGGATCAAAGACCTTGAACTCAAAGCAGACACCCTGAAAACATTACAGGATGGAATCGGAGAAACCCTAGGTCTCCTTGGCTCAGGCTGAAATTTTCTGAATAGAGACCCGGAAACAAAGCAAATCAAAGAGAGGTTGGACAAATGGGATTGCATAAAGTTGCAGAGCTTCTGCAGGGCAAATGACATAGCTAGCAAGATCAATAGAAAGCCCACGTATTGGGAGAAGATCTTTACTAGCCATACAACGGACAAGGGTCTCATATCTAAAATATACTTGGAACTCAAAAAATTAAACCACCCAACAACAAATCCTCAAAGAAACAACTGCCCAATAAATAAGTGGGCGAAAGACTTAAAGAGAAACTTCTCTGAAGAAGAAAGAAGGATGGCCAATAGACACATGGAGAAATGTTCAACATCCCTAGCCATAAAAGAAATGCAAATCAAAACAATATTGAGATACCACCTCACTCCAGTTAGAACGGCAAAAATCAAGAACTCTAACAACAACAGATGCTGGAGGGGATGTGGACAGAAAGGAACCTTACTTCATTGTTGGTGGGAATGTAAACATGTTCAACCACTTTGGAAAGCAGTATGGAGGTTCCTCAAAAGACTTCACATAGAACTCCCCTATGACCCAGCAATCCCACTTTGGGGCATTTACCCAAATGTTTACAAGCAAGACCACACTAAAGCTACCAGCACAACTATGTTTATTGCAGCATTATTTACCATAGCTAAGATATGGAACCAACCCAGATGCCCCTCAGTAGATGAATGGATCAAGAAAATGTGGTATATATACACAATGGAATTCTATGCCTCCATCAGAAAGAATGACATTTCCCCATTTGTTAGGGAATGGAAAGGCCTGGAAAAAATTATATTAAGTGAAGTAAGCCAGGCCCAAAGAAACATAGGTCCCATGGTTTCCCTTATTTGCAATATCTAGTATATGTATGAGTCAAGCGGAAAAGATCAGATAATGTGATGTTAGGAAAATGAAACCTTAAATATGTATTTTAATGTTTTTTTCTTTCATGCATGTGTTTCTAACGCATTTATAAGATTATTTCTTTGTTGCTTTGTATGTCCCTCCCCCACAGTGTAACCCCCGCTTTCACTATATTTGATGTCAGTATAACTTGTGCAGGAGATGGGGAAAAACAAGTCATTTAAGGATTCAGGTGGGAGAGTTCCGGGAAGATGGCGGAGGAGAAGCTGGAATCTGAACAAGCTCTCGCATAGAAAGCAGTTTTAGAGTTCCAGTGAACAGTCCTAAGCGAGAGAATCACACCAAGTGTGCCATCTCAGGACAGAGAGTTAGACAAGAGAGGGGAAGCCAAGACAAGGAGACACATCTGAGCCCCTGCCAGCAGCCGCCGGGACGGCGGCAGGGTGCAGCGGCGACCGCAGCCCCGGCCATAGCTGAGCGCTCACACAGAGAGTCCGAGACGAAGGAGCCAGATGCAGCGGGCGAGAGGATTCTACTCAACACCAGCAAGAACCGACAAGGAGCGGACATCTTCATCCTGCAGTTTGCACACCAGAGACGACCCAGGATCCAAGACTCGGCGTGAGTAGAAGCCCAACTTCCTCACTCCTTCTCAGGGAGCAGAGGAGGGAAGGCCACCCCTCCCCCCCCCAGCAATGGTGATCTCCATCTTGGATACCGACAAAGCTCGGAGGAGCTGCTAGCTCCAACTCAGGCCTTGGAATAAAATGAGTCATTTAACAGGTCACAAGAACTTAACGGTGAAGTGACCTGCCAGACTCAGCTCCATCCAGGGAAAAGTCACCCAGCTCAGGCACCAGCCATTGGAGTGGCTTTCCTCACTGGGTAACCAGAGCCAGAGGCTGCCCCTCCCTCTAGCAGCCTCCACAATCAATTGAAAAACAGAAACCCTGAGAATGGCTCCAGGGTGGGCTCTGTGAATTTTTCACAAAATAGCCCCAGGGAAAAGCTACTGTTTGTTGAAAGGCCTCAACTCTACCAGAACCTAGCCTCATCACCCCTCTTTTGTGATTCTCAAAGCAGATCACCCTCCCATTAAACTAACCTGGGAGGGGGATCTCAAAATCTTGGGTAAAGCAGAGCATTTTTCTGCCTGTTCGAACAAACTGACTTAAGAAACCAATCAAGCCACAGGACCTCAAACTGACCAGAGACTCCAACAAGAGGCTGGTTACAGACAAAAGGGAGATACAGGATTCTTCCCACCTCTCCCAAAAAAAAAAAAAAAAAAAAATCAAAGAACTTTTTTTTCTTCTTTTCTTTTTTCTTTTTTTTTTTTTTTGTTTGGTACCTTATATATATAAAAAATTTTTTTCCTTTTCTAAAACTTTTATTAATCTTTAATTTTTGCCTTTTTTGAAAAAATAATTGTTTTCCAGTAACTTTTTTTTCCCTCTTATAATTTTTATTTTAGGAATATGTGAATGTACGTTTTCCTTTCTTTTCTTGTCTTCTCTCTCTTTTTCTTTCTTTCTTAATTATCTTTTTGTTTTTTGTCTAGCTCTACTGAACTTCTGATCTTTTTTTTCTCCCTTTCTTATCCTTTTCACCTTTTCCTTTCTTTTGTTCTTCTGTATGTGACTTAACCCTTGTCCTGCACATCCTGATAAACCCATAGTTAATTAGTAGACCCTATCCCCCATTGTGTACACACTTAATCCACAAATTTATTACTCAATCCAAAACCTCTGAGACTTAAATTCCTTAATAGCAGTACGACCTCTTTATACCTATATAATATTTTAAGCATTTTTTTAAGTTTTTCACATCTCCTCTATCTCCCTCCTGTTTTCTCATTATATTCACATTCCTCTCTAAATACATGGTCTTTCAATCTCCATAACTATATTAAGTTTTACGTTTCTAATTTTTTTTCCTGGTCTCTTTTCATTTCCCTTTCCCTTTCTTCTTTTTCTCTCCCTCTCTACTTGCATCCTACCCAACCTATTTCCTGCATTGAGATTAGGACATAGTTAACTCTCCCTGTGCCTCCCTACACCAGTCTACTCCTAATTTTTACCCACATCCCTCCCTAACCCTAAAAATTTCTGGTTTACCAAATTCTTCTCTGCGGTTCGAAGCTTTAACATATAGTTGTTTGATGTTGAATAGATATATCTGTTGAACTAGATTGTATCTGTAGACTATTGACTGTATAAATGCAAACGTTGGTTGATGGTTGCCTTAAGATAGTGTTCTAGCACAAAACTGGTGCTATTTTCATCTCAAATGGGCAGAGTAAGCCGAAAAAACACAAGAAAAATGGCAAATCCGGGTATCTCAATTCCCAATCTTGATAATCAGGGGTCAGATCAGATAATGAACAATCCAGAGGAGAGTTCCCAAATAGCTCTACAAACACTGCTGGCAAACAAGATAAATGAGAAGTTTGACAACTTACAAAGGACTCTGTATGAGCGTGATAGGGAGAGAGAGGAGGCATCCCAAAAGTTTATACAGGAATATCATAAGCGTGAGGAAGCTACTCAAAAAATGATACAGGATTTGTGTGAACAACTTGAGAATACTCAAAGAGAAAGGCAGGAATGGCGTGAGCAGGCTGAGAACACTCAAAGAGAACTGCAGGAATCCCACGAACAGGAGGAAAGAGAAATGCAAGAATCCCACAAACGGGAGGAAGCTAATCAAAGAGTAATTCAGGAATTGAGAGACCAGGTAGAGAACACACAAAGATCACTAAAGGCATTCATGGAATCCATTAACAAAGAGCTGAAGGAAGTCAGGGAGACCACAAAGGGAATGCTGAATGGAACCCAACAGAAGGAATGGGAGTCCAAAGAAACCATAACCAATCAACTAAGTGATTTGAGAACAAACACTGATCACCAAATTAAGGAAGTAAAGAAATTCATACAAGACCTAAAACAGAGCTTCAACAAAGAACTTGAAGCCATCAAAGCTGACCAATTAGAAGGAAAAGAGATAAAAAACAAAGTAGAGAGTCTTGACAGCAGGTTAGACCAAGCAGAAGATCGAATCTCAGGGATTGACGACAGCCTAGATATTTTAGAGAAAGAACATACAACCATCCAAGACAAGTCCAAGAAATATGATAGATCTATCCAACACCTGGAAGACACCATCAGAAGGCCTAATCTAAGGATAATGGGTGTAGAGGAGTACCTAGAAACAGAAGTTAATGGTCTAGGAAATTTTTTTATCAGGATCCTAGCAGAGAACTTCCCAAACATACAAAAAGATAGGCCTATTCAGATACAAGAAGCTTTTAGAACCCCAAATAGACCAGACCAGAATAGGACATCCCACCGTCACATTATAATCCACACAGGATCAACTCAGACCAAGGAAAAGATCCTTAAACTGTCAAGGAGAAAAGGTTAATCACCTATAAACGGAAACCAATTAGAATCACCTCAGATTTCTCAGCAGAGACAATCAAAGCAAGAAGAGCCTGGAATGATGTATGCCATGCCCTAAAAACAAACAACTATCAACCAAGAATACTGTACCCAGCTAAACTCTCCTTCATAACTGAAGGCCAAATAAAAACCTTCCATAGCAAAGAAAAATTGAAACAATACATCTCCACCAAACCAGCCCTACAAAAGATTCTTAAAGATGTCCTACACATAGAAAAACAACAAGACCGCAACAAAGGCCAAGAAACTGCACCCAAACTGAGAATCCAAGAACCATAGGAAGAACCCAGTTTTCGCAGCCCCCAAGAAGGTGGATAACATGGCAGGAACTCCCAAATACCTCTCAGTCCTATCTCTTAACGTTAACTGACTGAACTCTCCAATTAAGCGACATAGACTGTCTAGTTGGATTAAAAAACAAGACCCTTCTATCTGCTGCCTGCAGGAGTCACATCTTGCCCGTAAAAACAAACACATTTTCAATGTTAAAGGCTGGAACAAAATCTACCAAGCAAACGGCCCCCATAAACAGGCGGGAGTTGCAATCTTAATATCAGATAAAATAGACTTCAAATTAAAATTCGTGAGAAGAGATAAAGAAGGTCGCTACATACTAATTAAAGGATCTCTCCTTCAGGAGGATATTACAATTCTAAATACCTATTCGCCAAACAATTGAGCACCCAAATTTATCAAAGAAACACTACTTTCCCTCAAATCCCATATAGATCCAAAGACATTAATTGTTGGGGATTTTAACACACCACTCTCCCCACTAGATAGATCAACTCGGCAAAAACTCAACAGAGAAACCGCAGATCTAAACAGCTGCATAGATCAACTAGACTTAACAGACATCTACCGAACATTTCACCCAGCAGCATCAGAATACACGTTTTTCTCAGCAGCACATGGAACGTTTTCTAAAATAGACCACATTTTAGGCCACAAAGCAAACTTGTCTAAATTCAGAAACATTGAAGTTATACCTTGCATTCTCTCGGACCACAAGGGAATAAAATTAGAACTCAACACCAAAAGCCACCAAAGAAAGTCCGGTATCACATGGAGGCTGAACAACACACTGCTGAATCAAGAGTGGGTCATGGAAGAGATTAGAAAGGAAATTCAAATGTTCATGCTATTCAACAAAAATGAACACACAAATTACCAGCTCCTCTGGGACACAGCAAAGGCAATACTCAGAGGCAAGTTTATAGCTCTGAGCTCCTACATCAACAAATTGGAGAGATCTGAAACTAGCAATTTAATGACACATCCAAACCTCCTTGAAAAAGAGCAGCAAGATAAACCCCAATCCAGTAGACGGAAAGAAATAATCAAAATTAAATCAGAATTAAATGAATTAGAATACAAAAAAACTATAGAAAGAATCAACAAAACAAAGAGTTGGTTCTTCGAAAAACTTAACAAAATTGACAGACCCTTAGCAAATCTTATCAGAAAAAGAAGAGAACACACCCAAATTAATAAACTCAGAGATGAGAATGGAAACATCACCACGGAAACAACCAAGATTCAGAACATTATAAGGGAATACTTCTCAAAACTTTATGCTAATAAGTTTGAGAACTTGACAGAAATGGACCTTTTCCTAGCAAATATTGACATGCCAAAACTAAACCAAGATGAGTTAAACCCGCTTAACAGGCCCATATCAAGCATTGAAATAGAAACAGCAATAAGAGACCTCCCAGCTAAGAAAAGTCCAGGACCAGATGGCTTTACAGCGGAATTTTACAAGGCCTTCAAAGCAGAGCTCACACCAATACTCCTCCAACTCTTCAATGAAATTGAAAGAGAAAGCTCACTACCGAACACATTCTATGAAGCCATCATAACCCTCATCCCAAAACCAGGCAGGGACACATCAAAGAAAGAGATCTATAGACTCATTTCTTTGATGAACATTGATGCAAAACTTCTCAACAAAATTTTGGCCAATCGACTTCAACAATTCATCCAAAAAATCATACACCACGATCAAACAGGATTCATTTCAGGGATGCAAAGCTGGTTCAATATACGCAAATCAATTAATATTATTCATCACATCAACAGGAGCAAGAATAAGAACCACATGGTTATCTCAATAGATGCAGAAAAAGCATTCGACAAGATCCAACACCCCTTTATGATGAAGGTTTTGGAAAAATTAGGAATCCATGGAATATTCCTCAATAAGATAAAGGCTGTATATGACAAACCTACAGCCAGCATTATACTCAATGGTGAAAAACTAAAGCCATTTCCTCTTAACTCAGGAACAAGACAAGGATGCCCACTCTCTCCACTTCTCTTCAATCTAGTATTAGAATACCTAGCTACAGCAATAAGACAAGATGCAGACATAAAGGGGATCCAAATAGGGGAAGAAGAAATAAAACTCTCCCTCTTTGCAGATGACATGATCTTGTATTTAAAGAATCCCCTAGACTCCACTCCCAAATTACTCAAGCTGATTCAAAACTTTGGCAAAGTAGCAGGTTATAAAATTAACCCCCAAAAATCAATGGCATTTCTGTATGCCAACAATGAGAAAAGTGTGGCTGAAATTAGGAAAGCAACTCCATTTGTAATAGCCCCACAAAAAATAAAATACCTAGGAATTAACTTAACTAAAGAAGTGAAGGACCTCTATGATGAAAACTTTAAAATCTTGAAAAAGGTAATCAACACAGAACTTAAAAAATGGCAAAACCTCCCATGCTCCTGGATTGGAAAGATTAACATCGTGAAAATGGCAATACTTCCCAAGGCTATCTACAAATTCAACGCAATACCTATCCAAATTCCAACCTCATTCTTCAAGGAAATAGAAGATGCAATCCAAAAATTCATATGGAACAATAAAAGACCCCGAATAGCAAAAACGCTCCTGAATGGAAAGAACACTGCTGGAGGAATATCAATACCAAACTTCAAACTCTACTATAAAGCCATAGTAATCAAAACAGCTTGGTATTGGCATAAGAACAGACCTCAGGACCAATGGAATAGAATTGAAAATCGAGAAATGAACCTACAGAACTATAGCCATCTAATCTTTGATAAGGGAGCTAAAACAATAGTATGGAAGAAAGACAGCCTCTTCAGTAAATGGTGCTGGCAAAATTGGTTAACTACATGCAGAAAACTAAAGCTTGATCCTTATATATCACCCTGCACCAGAATCAACTCCAAATGGATCAAAGACCTTGAACTCAAAGCAGACACCCTGAAAACATTACAGGATGGAATCGGAGAAACCCTAGGTCTCCTTGGCTCAGGCTGAAATTTTCTGAATAGAGACCCGGAAACAAAGCAAATCAAAGAGAGGTTGGACAAATGGGATTGCATAAAGTTGCAGAGCTTCTGCAGGGCAAATGACATAGCTAGCAAGATCAATAGAAAGCCCACGTATTGGGAGAAGATCTTTACTAGCCATACAACGGACAAGGGTCTCATATCTAAAATATACTTGGAACTCAAAAAATTAAACCACCCAACAACAAATCCTCAAAGAAACAACTGCCCAATAAATAAGTGGGCGAAAGACTTAAAGAGAAACTTCTCTGAAGAAGAAAGAAGGATGGCCAATAGACACATGGAGAAATGTTCAACATCCCTAGCCATAAAAGAAATGCAAATCAAAACAATATTGAGATACCACCTCACTCCAGTTAGAACGGCAAAAATCAAGAACTCTAACAACAACAGATGCTGGAGGGGATGTGGACAGAAAGGAACCTTACTTCATTGTTGGTGGGAATGTAAACATGTTCAACCACTTTGGAAAGCAGTATGGAGGTTCCTCAAAAGACTTCACATAGAACTCCCCTATGACCCAGCAATCCCACTTTGGGGCATTTACCCAAATGTTTACAAGCAAGACCACACTAAAGCTACCAGCACAACTATGTTTATTGCAGCATTATTTACCATAGCTAAGATATGGAACCAACCCAGATGCCCCTCAGTAGATGAATGGATCAAGAAAATGTGGTATATATACACAATGGAATTCTATGCCTCCATCAGAAAGAATGACATTTCCCCATTTGTTAGGGAATGGAAAGGCCTGGAAAAAATTATATTAAGTGAAGTAAGCCAGGCCCAAAGAAACATAGGTCCCATGGTTTCCCTTATTTGCAATATCTAGTATATGTATGAGTCAAGCGGAAAAGATCAGATAATGTGATGTTAGGAAAATGAAACCTTAAATATGTATTTTAATGTTTTTTTCTTTCATGCATGTGTTTCTAACGCATTTATAAGATTATTTCTTTGTTGCTTTGTATGTCCCTCCCCCACAGTGTAACCCCCGCTTTCACTATATTTGATGTCAGTATAACTTGTGCAGGAGATGGGGAAAAACAAGTCATTTAAGGATTCAGGTGGGAGAGTTCCGGGAAGATGGCGGAGGAGAAGCTGGAATCTGAACAAGCTCTCGCATAGAAAGCAGTTTTAGAGTTCCAGTGAACAGTCCTAAGCGAGAGAATCACACCAAGTGTGCCATCTCAGGACAGAGAGTTAGACAAGAGAGGGGAAGCCAAGACAAGGAGACACATCTGAGCCCCTGCCAGCAGCCGCCGGGACGGCGGCAGGGTGCAGCGGCGACCGCAGCCCCGGCCATAGCTGAGCGCTCACACAGAGAGTCCGAGACGAAGGAGCCAGATGCAGCGGGCGAGAGGATTCTACTCAACACCAGCAAGAACCGACAAGGAGCGGACATCTTCATCCTGCAGTTTGCACACCAGAGACGACCCAGGATCCAAGACTCGGCGTGAGTAGAAGCCCAACTTCCTCACTCCTTCTCAGGGAGCAGAGGAGGGAAGGCCACCCCTCCCCCCCCCAGCAATGGTGATCTCCATCTTGGATACCGACAAAGCTCGGAGGAGCTGCTAGCTCCAACTCAGGCCTTGGAATAAAATGAGTCATTTAACAGGTCACAAGAACTTAACGGTGAAGTGACCTGCCAGACTCAGCTCCATCCAGGGAAAAGTCACCCAGCTCAGGCACCAGCCATTGGAGTGGCTTTCCTCACTGGGTAACCAGAGCCAGAGGCTGCCCCTCCCTCTAGCAGCCTCCACAATCAATTGAAAAACAGAAACCCTGAGAATGGCTCCAGGGTGGGCTCTGTGAATTTTTCACAAAATAGCCCCAGGGAAAAGCTACTGTTTGTTGAAAGGCCTCAACTCTACCAGAACCTAGCCTCATCACCCCTCTTTTGTGATTCTCAAAGCAGATCACCCTCCCATTAAACTAACCTGGGAGGGGGATCTCAAAATCTTGGGTAAAGCAGAGCATTTTTCTGCCTGTTCGAACAAACTGACTTAAGAAACCAATCAAGCCACAGGACCTCAAACTGACCAGAGACTCCAACAAGAGGCTGGTTACAGACAAAAGGGAGATACAGGATTCTTCCCACCTCTCCCAAAAAAAAAAAAAAAAAAAATCAAAGAACTTTTTTTTCTTCTTTTCTTTTTTCTTTTTTTTTTTTTTTGTTTGGTACCTTATATATATAAAAAATTTTTTTCCTTTTCTAAAACTTTTATTAATCTTTAATTTTTGCCTTTTTTGAAAAAATAATTGTTTTCCAGTAACTTTTTTTTCCCTCTTATAATTTTTATTTTAGGAATATGTGAATGTACGTTTTCCTTTCTTTTCTTGTCTTCTCTCTCTTTTTCTTTCTTTCTTAATTATCTTTTTGTTTTTTGTCTAGCTCTACTGAACTTCTGATCTTTTTTTTCTCCCTTTCTTATCCTTTTCACCTTTTCCTTTCTTTTGTTCTTCTGTATGTGACTTAACCCTTGTCCTGCACATCCTGATAAACCCATAGTTAATTAGTAGACCCTATCCCCCATTGTGTACACACTTAATCCACAAATTTATTACTCAATCCAAAACCTCTGAGACTTAAATTCCTTAATAGCAGTACGACCTCTTTATACCTATATAATATTTTAAGCATTTTTTTAAGTTTTTCACATCTCCTCTATCTCCCTCCTGTTTTCTCATTATATTCACATTCCTCTCTAAATACATGGTCTTTCAATCTCCATAACTATATTAAGTTTTACGTTTCTAATTTTTTTTCCTGGTCTCTTTTCATTTCCCTTTCCCTTTCTTCTTTTTCTCTCCCTCTCTACTTGCATCCTACCCAACCTATTTCCTGCATTGAGATTAGGACATAGTTAACTCTCCCTGTGCCTCCCTACACCAGTCTACTCCTAATTTTTACCCACATCCCTCCCTAACCCTAAAAATTTCTGGTTTACCAAATTCTTCTCTGCGGTTCGAAGCTTTAACATATAGTTGTTTGATGTTGAATAGATATATCTGTTGAACTAGATTGTATCTGTAGACTATTGACTGTATAAATGCAAACGTTGGTTGATGGTTGCCTTAAGATAGTGTTCTAGCACAAAACTGGTGCTATTTTCATCTCAAATGGGCAGAGTAAGCCGAAAAAACACAAGAAAAATGGCAAATCCGGGTATCTCAATTCCCAATCTTGATAATCAGGGGTCAGATCAGATAATGAACAATCCAGAGGAGAGTTCCCAAATAGCTCTACAAACACTGCTGGCAAACAAGATAAATGAGAAGTTTGACAACTTACAAAGGACTCTGTATGAGCGTGATAGGGAGAGAGAGGAGGCATCCCAAAAGTTTATACAGGAATATCATAAGCGTGAGGAAGCTACTCAAAAAATGATACAGGATTTGTGTGAACAACTTGAGAATACTCAAAGAGAAAGGCAGGAATGGCGTGAGCAGGCTGAGAACACTCAAAGAGAACTGCAGGAATCCCACGAACAGGAGGAAAGAGAAATGCAAGAATCCCACAAACGGGAGGAAGCTAATCAAAGAGTAATTCAGGAATTGAGAGACCAGGTAGAGAACACACAAAGATCACTAAAGGCATTCATGGAATCCATTAACAAAGAGCTGAAGGAAGTCAGGGAGACCACAAAGGGAATGCTGAATGGAACCCAACAGAAGGAATGGGAGTCCAAAGAAACCATAACCAATCAACTAAGTGATTTGAGAACAAACACTGATCACCAAATTAAGGAAGTAAAGAAATTCATACAAGACCTAAAACAGAGCTTCAACAAAGAACTTGAAGCCATCAAAGCTGACCAATTAGAAGGAAAAGAGATAAAAAACAAAGTAGAGAGTCTTGACAGCAGGTTAGACCAAGCAGAAGATCGAATCTCAGGGATTGACGACAGCCTAGATATTTTAGAGAAAGAACATACAACCATCCAAGACAAGTCCAAGAAATATGATAGATCTATCCAACACCTGGAAGACACCATCAGAAGGCCTAATCTAAGGATAATGGGTGTAGAGGAGTACCTAGAAACAGAAGTTAATGGTCTAGGAAATTTTTTTATCAGGATCCTAGCAGAGAACTTCCCAAACATACAAAAAGATAGGCCTATTCAGATACAAGAAGCTTTTAGAACCCCAAATAGACCAGACCAGAATAGGACATCCCACCGTCACATTATAATCCACACAGGATCAACTCAGACCAAGGAAAAGATCCTTAAACTGTCAAGGAGAAAAGGTTAATCACCTATAAACGGAAACCAATTAGAATCACCTCAGATTTCTCAGCAGAGACAATCAAAGCAAGAAGAGCCTGGAATGATGTATGCCATGCCCTAAAAACAAACAACTATCAACCAAGAATACTGTACCCAGCTAAACTCTCCTTCATAACTGAAGGCCAAATAAAAACCTTCCATAGCAAAGAAAAATTGAAACAATACATCTCCACCAAACCAGCCCTACAAAAGATTCTTAAAGATGTCCTACACATAGAAAAACAACAAGACCGCAACAAAGGCCAAGAAACTGCACCCAAACTGAGAATCCAAGAACCATAGGAAGAACCCAGTTTTCGCAGCCCCCAAGAAGGTGGATAACATGGCAGGAACTCCCAAATACCTCTCAGTCCTATCTCTTAACGTTAACTGACTGAACTCTCCAATTAAGCGACATAGACTGTCTAGTTGGATTAAAAAACAAGACCCTTCTATCTGCTGCCTGCAGGAGTCACATCTTGCCCGTAAAAACAAACACATTTTCAATGTTAAAGGCTGGAACAAAATCTACCAAGCAAACGGCCCCCATAAACAGGCGGGAGTTGCAATCTTAATATCAGATAAAATAGACTTCAAATTAAAATTCGTGAGAAGAGATAAAGAAGGTCGCTACATACTAATTAAAGGATCTCTCCTTCAGGAGGATATTACAATTCTAAATACCTATTCGCCAAACAATTGAGCACCCAAATTTATCAAAGAAACACTACTTTCCCTCAAATCCCATATAGATCCAAAGACATTAATTGTTGGGGATTTTAACACACCACTCTCCCCACTAGATAGATCAACTCGGCAAAAACTCAACAGAGAAACCGCAGATCTAAACAGCTGCATAGATCAACTAGACTTAACAGACATCTACCGAACATTTCACCCAGCAGCATCAGAATACACGTTTTTCTCAGCAGCACATGGAACGTTTTCTAAAATAGACCACATTTTAGGCCACAAAGCAAACTTGTCTAAATTCAGAAACATTGAAGTTATACCTTGCATTCTCTCGGACCACAAGGGAATAAAATTAGAACTCAACACCAAAAGCCACCAAAGAAAGTCCGGTATCACATGGAGGCTGAACAACACACTGCTGAATCAAGAGTGGGTCATGGAAGAGATTAGAAAGGAAATTCAAATGTTCATGCTATTCAACAAAAATGAACACACAAATTACCAGCTCCTCTGGGACACAGCAAAGGCAATACTCAGAGGCAAGTTTATAGCTCTGAGCTCCTACATCAACAAATTGGAGAGATCTGAAACTAGCAATTTAATGACACATCCAAACCTCCTTGAAAAAGAGCAGCAAGATAAACCCCAATCCAGTAGACGGAAAGAAATAATCAAAATTAAATCAGAATTAAATGAATTAGAATACAAAAAAACTATAGAAAGAATCAACAAAACAAAGAGTTGGTTCTTCGAAAAACTTAACAAAATTGACAGACCCTTAGCAAATCTTATCAGAAAAAGAAGAGAACACACCCAAATTAATAAACTCAGAGATGAGAATGGAAACATCACCACGGAAACAACCAAGATTCAGAACATTATAAGGGAATACTTCTCAAAACTTTATGCTAATAAGTTTGAGAACTTGACAGAAATGGACCTTTTCCTAGCAAATATTGACATGCCAAAACTAAACCAAGATGAGTTAAACCCGCTTAACAGGCCCATATCAAGCATTGAAATAGAAACAGCAATAAGAGACCTCCCAGCTAAGAAAAGTCCAGGACCAGATGGCTTTACAGCGGAATTTTACAAGGCCTTCAAAGCAGAGCTCACACCAATACTCCTCCAACTCTTCAATGAAATTGAAAGAGAAAGCTCACTACCGAACACATTCTATGAAGCCATCATAACCCTCATCCCAAAACCAGGCAGGGACACATCAAAGAAAGAGATCTATAGACTCATTTCTTTGATGAACATTGATGCAAAACTTCTCAACAAAATTTTGGCCAATCGACTTCAACAATTCATCCAAAAAATCATACACCACGATCAAACAGGATTCATTTCAGGGATGCAAAGCTGGTTCAATATACGCAAATCAATTAATATTATTCATCACATCAACAGGAGCAAGAATAAGAACCACATGGTTATCTCAATAGATGCAGAAAAAGCATTCGACAAGATCCAACACCCCTTTATGATGAAGGTTTTGGAAAAATTAGGAATCCATGGAATATTCCTCAATAAGATAAAGGCTGTATATGACAAACCTACAGCCAGCATTATACTCAATGGTGAAAAACTAAAGCCATTTCCTCTTAACTCAGGAACAAGACAAGGATGCCCACTCTCTCCACTTCTCTTCAATCTAGTATTAGAATACCTAGCTACAGCAATAAGACAAGATGCAGACATAAAGGGGATCCAAATAGGGGAAGAAGAAATAAAACTCTCCCTCTTTGCAGATGACATGATCTTGTATTTAAAGAATCCCCTAGACTCCACTCCCAAATTACTCAAGCTGATTCAAAACTTTGGCAAAGTAGCAGGTTATAAAATTAACCCCCAAAAATCAATGGCATTTCTGTATGCCAACAATGAGAAAAGTGTGGCTGAAATTAGGAAAGCAACTCCATTTGTAATAGCCCCACAAAAAATAAAATACCTAGGAATTAACTTAACTAAAGAAGTGAAGGACCTCTATGATGAAAACTTTAAAATCTTGAAAAAGGTAATCAACACAGAACTTAAAAAATGGCAAAACCTCCCATGCTCCTGGATTGGAAAGATTAACATCGTGAAAATGGCAATACTTCCCAAGGCTATCTACAAATTCAACGCAATACCTATCCAAATTCCAACCTCATTCTTCAAGGAAATAGAAGATGCAATCCAAAAATTCATATGGAACAATAAAAGACCCCGAATAGCAAAAACGCTCCTGAATGGAAAGAACACTGCTGGAGGAATATCAATACCAAACTTCAAACTCTACTATAAAGCCATAGTAATCAAAACAGCTTGGTATTGGCATAAGAACAGACCTCAGGACCAATGGAATAGAATTGAAAATCGAGAAATGAACCTACAGAACTATAGCCATCTAATCTTTGATAAGGGAGCTAAAACAATAGTATGGAAGAAAGACAGCCTCTTCAGTAAATGGTGCTGGCAAAATTGGTTAACTACATGCAGAAAACTAAAGCTTGATCCTTATATATCACCCTGCACCAGAATCAACTCCAAATGGATCAAAGACCTTGAACTCAAAGCAGACACCCTGAAAACATTACAGGATGGAATCGGAGAAACCCTAGGTCTCCTTGGCTCAGGCTGAAATTTTCTGAATAGAGACCCGGAAACAAAGCAAATCAAAGAGAGGTTGGACAAATGGGATTGCATAAAGTTGCAGAGCTTCTGCAGGGCAAATGACATAGCTAGCAAGATCAATAGAAAGCCCACGTATTGGGAGAAGATCTTTACTAGCCATACAACGGACAAGGGTCTCATATCTAAAATATACTTGGAACTCAAAAAATTAAACCACCCAACAACAAATCCTCAAAGAAACAACTGCCCAATAAATAAGTGGGCGAAAGACTTAAAGAGAAACTTCTCTGAAGAAGAAAGAAGGATGGCCAATAGACACATGGAGAAATGTTCAACATCCCTAGCCATAAAAGAAATGCAAATCAAAACAATATTGAGATACCACCTCACTCCAGTTAGAACGGCAAAAATCAAGAACTCTAACAACAACAGATGCTGGAGGGGATGTGGACAGAAAGGAACCTTACTTCATTGTTGGTGGGAATGTAAACATGTTCAACCACTTTGGAAAGCAGTATGGAGGTTCCTCAAAAGACTTCACATAGAACTCCCCTATGACCCAGCAATCCCACTTTGGGGCATTTACCCAAATGTTTACAAGCAAGACCACACTAAAGCTACCAGCACAACTATGTTTATTGCAGCATTATTTACCATAGCTAAGATATGGAACCAACCCAGATGCCCCTCAGTAGATGAATGGATCAAGAAAATGTGGTATATATACACAATGGAATTCTATGCCTCCATCAGAAAGAATGACATTTCCCCATTTGTTAGGGAATGGAAAGGCCTGGAAAAAATTATATTAAGTGAAGTAAGCCAGGCCCAAAGAAACATAGGTCCCATGGTTTCCCTTATTTGCAATATCTAGTATATGTATGAGTCAAGCGGAAAAGATCAGATAATGTGATGTTAGGAAAATGAAACCTTAAATATGTATTTTAATGTTTTTTTCTTTCATGCATGTGTTTCTAACGCATTTATAAGATTATTTCTTTGTTGCTTTGTATGTCCCTCCCCCACAGTGTAACCCCCGCTTTCACTATATTTGATGTCAGTATAACTTGTGCAGGAGATGGGGAAAAACAAGTCATTTAAGGATTCAGGTGGGAGAGTTCCGGGAAGATGGCGGAGGAGAAGCTGGAATCTGAACAAGCTCTCGCATAGAAAGCAGTTTTAGAGTTCCAGTGAACAGTCCTAAGCGAGAGAATCACACCAAGTGTGCCATCTCAGGACAGAGAGTTAGACAAGAGAGGGGAAGCCAAGACAAGGAGACACATCTGAGCCCCTGCCAGCAGCCGCCGGGACGGCGGCAGGGTGCAGCGGCGACCGCAGCCCCGGCCATAGCTGAGCGCTCACACAGAGAGTCCGAGACGAAGGAGCCAGATGCAGCGGGCGAGAGGATTCTACTCAACACCAGCAAGAACCGACAAGGAGCGGACATCTTCATCCTGCAGTTTGCACACCAGAGACGACCCAGGATCCAAGACTCGGCGTGAGTAGAAGCCCAACTTCCTCACTCCTTCTCAGGGAGCAGAGGAGGGAAGGCCACCCCTCCCCCCCCCAGCAATGGTGATCTCCATCTTGGATACCGACAAAGCTCGGAGGAGCTGCTAGCTCCAACTCAGGCCTTGGAATAAAATGAGTCATTTAACAGGTCACAAGAACTTAACGGTGAAGTGACCTGCCAGACTCAGCTCCATCCAGGGAAAAGTCACCCAGCTCAGGCACCAGCCATTGGAGTGGCTTTCCTCACTGGGTAACCAGAGCCAGAGGCTGCCCCTCCCTCTAGCAGCCTCCACAATCAATTGAAAAACAGAAACCCTGAGAATGGCTCCAGGGTGGGCTCTGTGAATTTTTCACAAAATAGCCCCAGGGAAAAGCTACTGTTTGTTGAAAGGCCTCAACTCTACCAGAACCTAGCCTCATCACCCCTCTTTTGTGATTCTCAAAGCAGATCACCCTCCCATTAAACTAACCTGGGAGGGGGATCTCAAAATCTTGGGTAAAGCAGAGCATTTTTCTGCCTGTTCGAACAAACTGACTTAAGAAACCAATCAAGCCACAGGACCTCAAACTGACCAGAGACTCCAACAAGAGGCTGGTTACAGACAAAAGGGAGATACAGGATTCTTCCCACCTCTCCCAAAAAAAAAAAAAAAAAAAATCAAAGAACTTTTTTTTCTTCTTTTCTTTTTTCTTTTTTTTTTTTTTTGTTTGGTACCTTATATATATAAAAAATTTTTTTCCTTTTCTAAAACTTTTATTAATCTTTAATTTTTGCCTTTTTTGAAAAAATAATTGTTTTCCAGTAACTTTTTTTTCCCTCTTATAATTTTTATTTTAGGAATATGTGAATGTACGTTTTCCTTTCTTTTCTTGTCTTCTCTCTCTTTTTCTTTCTTTCTTAATTATCTTTTTGTTTTTTGTCTAGCTCTACTGAACTTCTGATCTTTTTTTTCTCCCTTTCTTATCCTTTTCACCTTTTCCTTTCTTTTGTTCTTCTGTATGTGACTTAACCCTTGTCCTGCACATCCTGATAAACCCATAGTTAATTAGTAGACCCTATCCCCCATTGTGTACACACTTAATCCACAAATTTATTACTCAATCCAAAACCTCTGAGACTTAAATTCCTTAATAGCAGTACGACCTCTTTATACCTATATAATATTTTAAGCATTTTTTTAAGTTTTTCACATCTCCTCTATCTCCCTCCTGTTTTCTCATTATATTCACATTCCTCTCTAAATACATGGTCTTTCAATCTCCATAACTATATTAAGTTTTACGTTTCTAATTTTTTTTCCTGGTCTCTTTTCATTTCCCTTTCCCTTTCTTCTTTTTCTCTCCCTCTCTACTTGCATCCTACCCAACCTATTTCCTGCATTGAGATTAGGACATAGTTAACTCTCCCTGTGCCTCCCTACACCAGTCTACTCCTAATTTTTACCCACATCCCTCCCTAACCCTAAAAATTTCTGGTTTACCAAATTCTTCTCTGCGGTTCGAAGCTTTAACATATAGTTGTTTGATGTTGAATAGATATATCTGTTGAACTAGATTGTATCTGTAGACTATTGACTGTATAAATGCAAACGTTGGTTGATGGTTGCCTTAAGATAGTGTTCTAGCACAAAACTGGTGCTATTTTCATCTCAAATGGGCAGAGTAAGCCGAAAAAACACAAGAAAAATGGCAAATCCGGGTATCTCAATTCCCAATCTTGATAATCAGGGGTCAGATCAGATAATGAACAATCCAGAGGAGAGTTCCCAAATAGCTCTACAAACACTGCTGGCAAACAAGATAAATGAGAAGTTTGACAACTTACAAAGGACTCTGTATGAGCGTGATAGGGAGAGAGAGGAGGCATCCCAAAAGTTTATACAGGAATATCATAAGCGTGAGGAAGCTACTCAAAAAATGATACAGGATTTGTGTGAACAACTTGAGAATACTCAAAGAGAAAGGCAGGAATGGCGTGAGCAGGCTGAGAACACTCAAAGAGAACTGCAGGAATCCCACGAACAGGAGGAAAGAGAAATGCAAGAATCCCACAAACGGGAGGAAGCTAATCAAAGAGTAATTCAGGAATTGAGAGACCAGGTAGAGAACACACAAAGATCACTAAAGGCATTCATGGAATCCATTAACAAAGAGCTGAAGGAAGTCAGGGAGACCACAAAGGGAATGCTGAATGGAACCCAACAGAAGGAATGGGAGTCCAAAGAAACCATAACCAATCAACTAAGTGATTTGAGAACAAACACTGATCACCAAATTAAGGAAGTAAAGAAATTCATACAAGACCTAAAACAGAGCTTCAACAAAGAACTTGAAGCCATCAAAGCTGACCAATTAGAAGGAAAAGAGATAAAAAACAAAGTAGAGAGTCTTGACAGCAGGTTAGACCAAGCAGAAGATCGAATCTCAGGGATTGACGACAGCCTAGATATTTTAGAGAAAGAACATACAACCATCCAAGACAAGTCCAAGAAATATGATAGATCTATCCAACACCTGGAAGACACCATCAGAAGGCCTAATCTAAGGATAATGGGTGTAGAGGAGTACCTAGAAACAGAAGTTAATGGTCTAGGAAATTTTTTTATCAGGATCCTAGCAGAGAACTTCCCAAACATACAAAAAGATAGGCCTATTCAGATACAAGAAGCTTTTAGAACCCCAAATAGACCAGACCAGAATAGGACATCCCACCGTCACATTATAATCCACACAGGATCAACTCAGACCAAGGAAAAGATCCTTAAACTGTCAAGGAGAAAAGGTTAATCACCTATAAACGGAAACCAATTAGAATCACCTCAGATTTCTCAGCAGAGACAATCAAAGCAAGAAGAGCCTGGAATGATGTATGCCATGCCCTAAAAACAAACAACTATCAACCAAGAATACTGTACCCAGCTAAACTCTCCTTCATAACTGAAGGCCAAATAAAAACCTTCCATAGCAAAGAAAAATTGAAACAATACATCTCCACCAAACCAGCCCTACAAAAGATTCTTAAAGATGTCCTACACATAGAAAAACAACAAGACCGCAACAAAGGCCAAGAAACTGCACCCAAACTGAGAATCCAAGAACCATAGGAAGAACCCAGTTTTCGCAGCCCCCAAGAAGGTGGATAACATGGCAGGAACTCCCAAATACCTCTCAGTCCTATCTCTTAACGTTAACTGACTGAACTCTCCAATTAAGCGACATAGACTGTCTAGTTGGATTAAAAAACAAGACCCTTCTATCTGCTGCCTGCAGGAGTCACATCTTGCCCGTAAAAACAAACACATTTTCAATGTTAAAGGCTGGAACAAAATCTACCAAGCAAACGGCCCCCATAAACAGGCGGGAGTTGCAATCTTAATATCAGATAAAATAGACTTCAAATTAAAATTCGTGAGAAGAGATAAAGAAGGTCGCTACATACTAATTAAAGGATCTCTCCTTCAGGAGGATATTACAATTCTAAATACCTATTCGCCAAACAATTGAGCACCCAAATTTATCAAAGAAACACTACTTTCCCTCAAATCCCATATAGATCCAAAGACATTAATTGTTGGGGATTTTAACACACCACTCTCCCCACTAGATAGATCAACTCGGCAAAAACTCAACAGAGAAACCGCAGATCTAAACAGCTGCATAGATCAACTAGACTTAACAGACATCTACCGAACATTTCACCCAGCAGCATCAGAATACACGTTTTTCTCAGCAGCACATGGAACGTTTTCTAAAATAGACCACATTTTAGGCCACAAAGCAAACTTGTCTAAATTCAGAAACATTGAAGTTATACCTTGCATTCTCTCGGACCACAAGGGAATAAAATTAGAACTCAACACCAAAAGCCACCAAAGAAAGTCCGGTATCACATGGAGGCTGAACAACACACTGCTGAATCAAGAGTGGGTCATGGAAGAGATTAGAAAGGAAATTCAAATGTTCATGCTATTCAACAAAAATGAACACACAAATTACCAGCTCCTCTGGGACACAGCAAAGGCAATACTCAGAGGCAAGTTTATAGCTCTGAGCTCCTACATCAACAAATTGGAGAGATCTGAAACTAGCAATTTAATGACACATCCAAACCTCCTTGAAAAAGAGCAGCAAGATAAACCCCAATCCAGTAGACGGAAAGAAATAATCAAAATTAAATCAGAATTAAATGAATTAGAATACAAAAAAACTATAGAAAGAATCAACAAAACAAAGAGTTGGTTCTTCGAAAAACTTAACAAAATTGACAGACCCTTAGCAAATCTTATCAGAAAAAGAAGAGAACACACCCAAATTAATAAACTCAGAGATGAGAATGGAAACATCACCACGGAAACAACCAAGATTCAGAACATTATAAGGGAATACTTCTCAAAACTTTATGCTAATAAGTTTGAGAACTTGACAGAAATGGACCTTTTCCTAGCAAATATTGACATGCCAAAACTAAACCAAGATGAGTTAAACCCGCTTAACAGGCCCATATCAAGCATTGAAATAGAAACAGCAATAAGAGACCTCCCAGCTAAGAAAAGTCCAGGACCAGATGGCTTTACAGCGGAATTTTACAAGGCCTTCAAAGCAGAGCTCACACCAATACTCCTCCAACTCTTCAATGAAATTGAAAGAGAAAGCTCACTACCGAACACATTCTATGAAGCCATCATAACCCTCATCCCAAAACCAGGCAGGGACACATCAAAGAAAGAGATCTATAGACCCATTTCTTTGATGAACATTGATGCAAAACTTCTCAACAAAATTTTGGCCAATCGACTTCAACAATTCATCCAAAAAATCATACACCACGATCAAACAGGATTCATTTCAGGGATGCAAAGCTGGTTCAATATACGCAAATCAATTAATATTATTCATCACATCAACAGGAGCAAGAATAAGAACCACATGGTTATCTCAATAGATGCAGAAAAAGCATTCGACAAGATCCAACACCCCTTTATGATGAAGGTTTTGGAAAAATTAGGAATCCATGGAATATTCCTCAATAAGATAAAGGCTGTATATGACAAACCTACAGCCAGCATTATACTCAATGGTGAAAAACTAAAGCCATTTCCTCTTAACTCAGGAACAAGACAAGGATGCCCACTCTCTCCACTTCTCTTCAATCTAGTATTAGAATACCTAGCTACAGCAATAAGACAAGATGCAGACATAAAGGGGATCCAAATAGGGGAAGAAGAAATAAAACTCTCCCTCTTTGCAGATGACATGATCTTGTATTTAAAGAATCCCCTAGACTCCACTCCCAAATTACTCAAGCTGATTCAAAACTTTGGCAAAGTAGCAGGTTATAAAATTAACCCCCAAAAATCAATGGCATTTCTGTATGCCAACAATGAGAAAAGTGTGGCTGAAATTAGGAAAGCAACTCCATTTGTAATAGCCCCACAAAAAATAAAATACCTAGGAATTAACTTAACTAAAGAAGTGAAGGACCTCTATGATGAAAACTTTAAAATCTTGAAAAAGGTAATCAACACAGAACTTAAAAAATGGCAAAACCTCCCATGCTCCTGGATTGGAAAGATTAACATCGTGAAAATGGCAATACTTCCCAAGGCTATCTACAAATTCAACGCAATACCTATCCAAATTCCAACCTCATTCTTCAAGGAAATAGAAGATGCAATCCAAAAATTCATATGGAACAATAAAAGACCCCGAATAGCAAAAACGCTCCTGAATGGAAAGAACACTGCTGGAGGAATATCAATACCAAACTTCAAACTCTACTATAAAGCCATAGTAATCAAAACAGCTTGGTTTTGGCATAAGAACAGACCTCAGGACCAATGGAATAGAATTGAAAACCCAGAAATGAACTCACAGACCTATAGCCATCTAATCTTCCATAAGGGAGCTAAAACAGTAGAATGGAAGAAAGACAACCTCTTCAGTAAATGGTGCTGGCAAAGTTGGTTAACTACATGTAGAAAACTTAAGCTAGATCCGTATATATCACCCTGCACCAGAATCAACTCCAAATGGATCAAAGACCTTGAACTCATAGCAGACACTCTGAAAACATTACAGGATGGAATAGGAGAAACCCTGGGTCTCCTTGGCTCAGGTCGAAATTTTCTGAATAGAGACCCGGAAACACAACAAATGAAAGAAAGGTTGGACAAATGGGATTGCATAAAGTTGCAGAGCTTCTGCAGGGCAAATGACATAGCTAGCAAGATCAATAGAAAGCCCACGGATTGGGAGAAGATCTTTACTAGCCATACAACGGACAAGGGTCTCATATCTAAAATATACTTGGAACTCAAAAAATTAAACCACCCAACAACAAATCCTCAAAGAAACAACTGCCCAATAAATAAGTGGACGAAAGACTTAAAGAGAAACTTCTCTGAAGAAGAAAGAAGGATGGCCAATAGACACATGAAGAAATGTTCAACATCCCTAGCCATAAAAGAAATGCAAATCAAAACAATATTGAGATATCACCTCACTCCAGTTAGAACGGCAAAAATCAAGAACTCTAACAACAACAGATGCTGGAGGGGATGTGGACAGAAAGGAACCTTACTTCATTGTTGGTGGGAATGTAAACTTGTTCAACCACTTTGGAAAGCAGTATGGAGGTTCCTCAAAAGACTCCACATAGAGCTCCCCTATGACCCAGCAATCCCACTTTTGTGCATTTACCCAAATGTTTACAAACAAGACCACACTAAAGCTACCAGCACAACTATGTTTATTGCAGCATTATTTACCATAGCTAAGATATGGAACCAACCCAGATGCCCCTCAGTAGATGAATGGATCAAGAAAATATGGTATATATACACAATGGAATTCTATGCCTCCATCAGAAAGAATGACATTGCCCCATTTGTTAGGAAATGGAAAAACTTGGAAAAAATTATATTAAGTGAAGTAAGCCAGGCCCAAAGAAACGTAGGTCCCATGGTTTCCCTTATTTGTAATATCTAGTATATGTATGAGTCAAGCGGAAAAGGTCAGATAATGTGATGTCAGGAAAATGAACCCTTAGATGTGTATTTTAATGTTTTTTTCTTTCATGCATGTGTTTCTAGCACAATTATAAGATTATCTCTTTGTTGCTTTGTATGTCCCTCCCCCACAGTATAACCCCTGCTTTCACTATATTTGATGTCAGTATAACTTGTGGAGGAGATGGGGAAAAACCAGTTATTTAAGGATACAGGTGGACCTGTTGCAACAATGAGAAGTACAAGTTGTCATGTCCAAAACGAGCTTTACAACGTTGGTGCGGGGGGGGGGGGGGGGGGGAGGAGAAGGATTGGGATTAGGGGGGGAGGGGGGAGGCTGGGAAGGGATGTGAAGGGTAAACAAAGGAGGAGGCTGCAATGCTTGGTAAGAAATGTACACATTATCCTGCCCATGTAACTGTAACTCCTCTGTACAGTATGTTCACTAATAAAATTAAATTAAATTAAAAAAAAAAAAAAGGATTCAGGTGGACCTGTTGCAACAATGAGAAGTACAAAATGTCATGTCAAAAACGAGCTTTAAAATGTCGGTGTGGGGATGGGAGGGGGGGGAAGGATTGGGTGGGGGGAGGGGGGAGGCTGGGAAGGGAGGTGAAGGGTAAACAAAGGAGGAGGCTGCAATGCTTGGTAAGAAATGTCCGCATTATCCTGCCCATATAATTGTCACCCCTCTGTACCGTATGTTCTGAAATAAAATAAAATTAAATTAAAAAAAAATAAAGAACTTCACATTGAAATACTCATTTGTGTTTGTCTATGTGTGCATGCATGTGCGAGTACACACACGCACATGTGCATATGCTCATGCATGCATTCATCATTCTGGAGGCTTGATAGTGCCTGGGCACTATTCCTAAATTTCTGTGCCCAAGGATAGTGTTCTACCACTTGAGCCTCTGCTCTACTTCTGGTTTATTTGGAGATAATGGCATGTATTTTCATGATTGGACTGGCTTGGAACAGTGGTCTTCAGATCACAGTCTTCTGAGTAGCTAGATAACCTGATTCAGCCTCTGAATAGCTAGTTAAAATTCTGCCTGTCCTCTATGTTTCACTGCTCTTTTATTCTTTTCCCGAGGTAATCACAAGTCTAAGACATATATATTTCTAATGGCTTTAAAAATACTGTTACTGCTTGGCACAAGGTGCTCCCATCTGTACTCTTTAACTAGTTACGAGGCTTGAGAACAGAACCCAGGCCAAAAGATTAGTGGACTTCCTTCTCAATTTATAGCTGGGTGAATTGGATCATTTCCACTATCCTGCATTATCTTCAGGCTAAGATTGGAAGGACTGCAGAATCCAGGCCAGCCAAGGTAGGAACCTAGACAAGTTGGTGTGCAATTCTGGTGCCATTGATGATGGGAAGGCTAAAAGGACAGATTAGGTGCATGTTCTTGTGGAAAGGGAACACCTATCCTAAAATTAACCACTGATATGACGCCAGCCTAGCAAGAACAATACCCCAAGTTGAAATCCCCACAATTTCCCACAACCAAAATAAGTATATACATTAACATCCAAAAACTTAGTACAATCTGTTCTTTGCTCAACTATCAGCTTTATCTGATTATCATATGATATGATAGAATAGTTTCTTCATTAAACTTAAGATATATTTAAAACGACATGGAAAATTCTTTCTCAATTATTAAATGCAAACAAATGGCAAATTGCCTCATTTCTTACCTATTTGACGACCACTATAAATTCTTCTTATGATTATTAGTAGTGGTAATATATTCTGACTTATTACTTTATTTTGTAACAGTTTTTAAACATTTTGCTTCTCTGCTGAAGTTGAAGTATTTAAATAATATTATCAAATTATATTCCTTAGGTTCTTAGGGCAGTTTTTTTTTTACAAAGTTTTAATCAATGGCTTCTAAGAATTCTTAATTGGTATATTATTTGCTTTAGTTTTAATTTCAATTTAATTTTATTATAAAGGTAATGTACGGAGGGGTTATAGTTACATAAATAGGGGTATAAGTACATTTCTTATAGAAGCAACATTGTTATCTCTCCCATCGATTTTTTTACAATCAAAAAAAGAACTACTGATGCTTTTGCTGTTGCTATTGATCTATGGGTACTTTTGCTTTCTTGTTCATGAATTCTTTATTAAAAAAACTTGATATACAGAGGGTTTACAGTTACTTAAGTAAACTAAACAGTAGACTTCCCTTTATTTTCTAAATTTCAAATTTTGAACTCATTTATTTTCTTTTGTTTCTTTAGGATAATTCTTTTTTCAAAGTTGTAGAATTTAATTTTGCATGATTTTTACACATGTAAATTATTTAGACACGTATATTTTGCTTTTAAAATATTTAACATGTGAATATTTAAAAATTATTTTCTTAATTTTTATATAGTTGGTGAATTTAAATATATTTATTTTCTTACAGTTCTAAACCTATTTGTCCAGGTAACAAATACTTAATGTATTTTCAAGAAGCACATACTTTATTAAGAAAGGTTTCATTACCTGGTCACTTTTTGGAAATATTTGTACTGGAATTAAAAAAAAATATGTTTGATGTGGGCATAGTGATTTGTGGCTTCCATTAACTAGCCATGGCAGGAAATGTAAATAGGGTTTGTAATTCGGGAGAGACTGAGAAACTATGAGACCTTATTATAAAAATATTCAGAGTGAAATGATTATAGGTATAGCCATCCATAGCGAGATATAGAGAACCTAGTTATCACATTCTAAATATTGCGTTAAAACACAATAACAACAGTCTTTTTGCCAAAATAAAAAGATACATGTTTCAAAATGTTTATTATTTAAAACTTATTTGCAAAGGTTCTCATGTCTTCTATTTCTTAATTTTCAATTTACTTAATCTATAAGAATCTAGGTATATTATGACTATTTTATTCCTACTAAACTTTTAAATACTATGAGCAATATTATGATTTTATATATTAACATACTTGTATTATTTGGGATAATTTCCTGTTTAATATGATAATATCAATATTCTAAATGTAAGTGGTGTGTTTATACTTGTATGCATGTGTGTTTATGTGGTTTTTGTGTGTGTGTGCTTTGTTCGTACTTTATAATGCTTGGGAGATCACACCATTGCTTCACATATGCTAGGCTAATATTTTACCATTGAGCTATACTGTCTAGTTATAATCCAAATAGTGTTTTAAATTATGACTTTAAAATTTTCATTCCAATATGTTTTTTCAAAATTATATATGATAAAATGTGATCCATCTCTATCCACGTCAGCTATTTTCAATGTTATTTAGAATACTTCCACTGACTTTACACTTCCAAAATCTTTTGTTTGTTATTGACAATGGTTTTACTTTGTTTCTTTTCTATCTTCGTTCTTTTTCCTTTGAGAGTTTACCTATTCTTTCTCCTATATCTTTGGAAATTAATTATCATATTCTTATTAAAATATCTTTACATTGTAACAGGTCTAGTATTTTCTAATTTATTTTTTCCCATTTTCTCTGACTTTCAGTACAAACTATTAGGTGGATTAAAAAGAAACTTGATTCAGGACAGTTTATCTTTCTCCTTCTCATCTCTGAAATCTTTCTGTTTTTTGAAGCACAATACCAGTGACAAGCAGCTCCTATGTGGTCCATCATTCTTTCCCCTCTCACTCTCCTCTGTTGTACAGCTCAAGTTTTTATCATTCAGCTTTATTGTGCTACAGCGTTATCTAAATCTTAACTCATTCCTAAATTAATTTTATTTGTTTCAAGCATTCTCTAAAACATTTTTCTATATATAATATCTAGGATATTGTGTTTTCACAAGGTGCAAAATATGAGTGACTATCAAACATCTATATATCTCTGTAGAATATTGTTCCACCAGCTCAATAAACTCATATTCAAGGAATACAGGTCTATAGGACAATCATGTAAAATGGTGTAACTTGAGCCTTCATACTAGCTTTGAATCTTATTACCAAGTTAAGTAGTGAAGACAACATAATTCTACTATAAGAACAGATATATAGAAGAATTTAACACATTTGTCAAAAATAAATTCTTAGTTTTATGGTCAATAGATTTTGAAAAGGATGACATGACCTTATGAAATACAAATATAATTTTCAATGGGTGTGTTGGCATTATTACCTCTCTAGATTTAAAGAATGATCTTAGGCTACTACCTCAATCCTTTTTGTGTTTTGTTTTGATTTTGTCAGTCATGGGGCTTGAACTCTGGGCTTAGGCGCTATCTGTGTGATCTTCAGCTCAAGGCGAGCGCCCTACCACTTGAGCCAAAGCACCACTTCCGGGTTCTAGTGATTTATTGGAGATAAGAGTCTCACCGAATTTCCTGCCCTGGCTGGCTTTAAACTGCGATCCTCAGATCTCAGCCTCCTGAGTAGCTAGGATTACAGGCATGAGCCACAGGTGCCGGGCCAACCTCAATCCTAATACAAAAACTTAAAATAAAAAAGATGATTATCAAACCAAATGTGAGATGTAAAAACCTATAAAACATAAATGTAAAATTTCATGACATTGGATCAGTAAAGTATTCTAAAAATTTGACATGAAAAGCATTAGTGGCTAAAGAAAAGGAAGAATAAACTGGATTATATCTCAAGTGATAACCTTCCATAACTCAAAGGACACTATAACAGAAGTGAAAACATGACAATCTGATAGAGGGCACATACTTGTTAATGCTACATTGTTAATGCTACAATGATTCTGAATCTTAAGTACTTTTTTGGGGGTTCCGGTCATGGGGCCTGAACTCTGGGCCTGGGCGCTGTCTCTCAGCTCTTTAGCTCACGGCTAGTGTTCTACCACTTGAGCCACAGCACCACTTCTTTTTGCTTATGTGGTTCCTAGGAATCAAACCCAGGGACTCACGCATGCAAGGCAAGTGCTCTACCACTGAGCCATCTTCCCAGCCCGTCTTAAGTATTTTTATATCTTCTAATTCTATATAATTTTTTCCCGAATAGAGTATTTCTTTAAAGAACATATGTAACTTAATAGTCAATAGGAAGAGCATATGAAATAATCTCCACTCTAGTATCTAAAAAAAAAAAAAAGAAAAAGAAAACTCACTAGTATGATTATAATATAAGAACATGACACAAAATATATTAATTCATTTGTGGAGAAATTGATCATAGTGATTGATTTTTATAATACTGCGATAATTTTAGCAAGCACATTTTCAAGTCTTCAAAAGGTCAAAGAGAATTGTATAGGATCCATGCATTACACTTCTATGAATGTATTAAAGAAAAGTAATAAAACTTGTTTGGATATGGAATGTAGTTCATTGACAGTGCACATGAATAGTATGTGTGAGACCCTGGAAATAATCCCCAAAAACAAATTTTAAAAGGCACACTATAGAGGATATATGCTGGGCAAATTCCTGTAACTGAATTTTTTATCTATTTTAATGTCTGTTCTAAAATTTACAGCATTTCTACTTGAAGAAATGTAAGTTTGTGAAAATTAGGCTTTGAAAACCTATGAAGATACAATTCACATCCAAATCACTAAAATGTATACAATAAAAGGAGATAATATATTGCAAGTGAATTACATGTCAGGAAAAAAAAAAAACTATTGTTAAAAACTCTGCAAACAAAATGCAGATTACCTATAATGATGTTTTCTGTGTTGGCTAAAAACTCTTTATAAATTACAGCATTAAAACAAAGATGTGATTTCTGTTTATTTTGAGAGTTTTTTCTCTTTCTTTTTAGTTTATACAGAGATAACTCAATAAAAAGTGTATGTGATAACTGGAATACCTAGGAATTATGCATCACTTATAAATAATTGATAACCTTTTCTGGAAGTAACATTTAGCAAATAACAGAAGACCCAAATCTAGGCATATGAATTTTATGAAAGGCATATATGACTTGCTTAATCCATTGTTTTTCTCTACTTTGATAGGAAAAAAATATTCTCAAGATAAGAGCCAATTGCAGTGAAAAGAAACAAAATACACAATCATCTTGATTTATTTGTGAAAATAACAAATGAAATTAAACCACTCCACATAAGGAACTCCAATATTAGTATCTATGAAGATGTACCTGAATGCCAAAATCCATTGAATTTTTTAATTTTAATTTCTACCAACATATGAAAACTAGAACAAGAAAACAAATATAGTCTTAGAGTGAACCAGCCTTAGAATAATTTTCTTAATTGTTTTGAAGTTACAAAAGAATTGATATTCCTTTGTTTGGAAATCGTTTAAAATGTTTATCACTTATTATAATTCAAATACAAAGCAAGAATAATTTTATAAAATCATTACAAATATCATTCTATTACTATCATAAAATAGAATAAGAAACCAGTCCCAATATATTATCTACCTATCATTATTCTTAATTCCTAATCATTACCTAAATATCTTAAACAATCTAAATAGTCATGTCTTCAACATATTCTATACTTTTTACTTAACATTTTCCAGGGGGATGTATTCATGTTTCTAAGAAATGTTCACAGCAGTTAAAAGATGCTTTTGTGAAATTAATGTGATACGTTATGTTGTTGTGGGTGTTGTTTGCAGGCCTGGGCATTGTCTCTAAGCCTTTTTATCCTCAAGGCCAGCACTCTACAACATGAGGCACAGAGCTAATACCTGTTTTTGGTGGTTAATTGGAGATAAGAATCCAACATGTACTTTTCTGTCTGGGCTAGTTTCGAACACAATTCTAAGATCTGAGCACCCAGAATAGCTCAAATTATAAGCCTGAGTTACCCGCACTTGGTATGAAGAATTTTTTTAAATTTTAATTATGTTTTAAGATGTTTGTGTCACTATAACATATATCAGTCTACACATGAATTTAGATATATGTATATATTTCTGAAGACAATTCTAAAAATGTATCTTTCTACACATAACATATACATATACATATACATACATATACATATATATGTATATATATATATACATATATATATATATATATATATATATATATATATAAGACAGAATCCCTGAAAAACTCGTATGCTACTCTTTTTCATCTTTTTTCATTTCAAAGATATACAGTCTATTTTTCTAAAACTTTCCTACAATAAAATAACTAATATTTCAATAGAAAGTAGTGTTTATTACTTTCAATGAAATTTTAGATATGCACATGATATTGTAACATTTACGATATATCACTTGAAAAAGTTCTGTTCAAACACTTGAATATTTGTGTGTAGTATCGGGGAGAGAGGAAGTTAATTCATAATTTGTTATAAGCACATAGTCAAGCTATCTGATATGGTTTAGTTTTTTTGTCTCTTTATTTGTTTAAAATTTTAATATGGATGCATGCAAAGTACAAACATTTAAATTATTTATCAAAAGACAAAAGAAAAAATCATAGACACAAAACACACTTTCAATAATTAGCACTTATGATGATAATAATAATTTTGTAGAAGATGATGATGATGATCACGGTGTAGCACGATAATGACAATGTTGTGATTGAAAAGGAAAAAACTTTAGACATCTTTGAAGCTAGATTTCCTACATTAAATACATAGTAATAGACAACATTGGATTACATACAATAAGAATAACAAGAGTAGAGTTTCAATTTCAAGAAATACAATCACATAAATAGGTAAAGACAGTAAAAACCCTAATGTTATCCCTGCAGTCTCAAATGTATACTGACTTTTCTTGGTGGTATTTTTTAAAATAAAACCGTTTATTTCCACATTTTGATGGACTAAGATATAGTTTTCAACTTATTGTGATTATTTCAAATACTATTCTCATATAGATATTATTCAATAACCAATGATTTACAATAATAAATTAAGAGTATGTTCTTCAATACAGCTGTGAATACATGACACAATTTACATAATACCACTTAAATATCTGTAGTTGCCTTAAAATGCCACAAGCCTTAGAACCAGGAGGTAAAATTTATTTTTATTTCTGCATGAAACAATTTGTGACTTTACACCAACAAACTGAATTTGACTATTTCCTTATTTGCAAGCTAAGGTGGAAAATGTAAAGATTCGTCACTTTTCGCTTTTCTTGCTCTACAAGTCAACAAATATATTCTTCAATATTTCTGGTAGATTACATCCATTTAGTTATGAGAAATGTAAGGCCAACAGTCAATGTAGTGAGTAAATAATGATACTGAAATTTGTGTCTGAGTTCTTCATTCTGTTTGCTTACAAGGAGAGTAATTTGTTGATGGAGAGGACCAATATGAGAAGATTATGGGGAAAAAGCATACTTTGTAAATGGTCGTTTTAGGAATAGGTGACCAGTGATGAATACTTGAAACAGGCTGGTGTCAGGGGCATAAAAAGGGGTACATACAAATTATATTAGTGACAGAAACTGAGAAAATCTTGATCATTTATCTTATCTAATGTGCAGGAGTAGAAGGTTAAGAAGAAATCTGAAGTGCGTCCACAGCTCTGGCTGGCAACTGTGTTAGTTATATTCTTGATAATAAGGACTACAGGTGGAAATGATGGATTTAGAGTTAAAATTTTCTGATATTTCTAAAGTTTATGTTAAACAGACACAAAGAAAGTTCTGTTTAGACATCATCAAAATATACACGACCATGAATATGAAAAAGAATAATAAAATCTGGGACATAATTAAAGGGAAGAGGAAAAGGAAAGTTCTGACACAAGTGTGAGCAATGTAAGCACTAGTGTGGACAAGATTGGAAGAAAGAGATAAATAAGGAATCAAGAAAGTAATAAACAGATTACAGAAGTAAAGAAAAGAAAGAATTCTCAGGAAGCTATTGAAGGAAATATACTATCTGGATTTGAAAACTAAAAGGACATAGACAAGTTCAATAAGAACAGTGTTTTGGTGAAAATCATATTGATAAAATTTTGAGATATGAATGTGAAGCCATAAAATTCTAGATCAATGAATTCAACAGATCCTGTTGATTTTAAATATTGGCAACAAATGCTTTTATCCTGACCTTAGAAGAATTACACAGATATAACTGTCATGAACTTTACTTAGAGGTATCCTGTGAATATTTTTGAAAACTTTGTTTCGCCAGGAGATTATAGATTGAACTACAGCACAGACAAGCATAATTTGTCCTACAGTTCCAATGAGTGACCAATGTATCCATATCAGTTTGGGATTTGATTGAAATATCTTTAGATATGTTTGGATATTTATCAGCCTACTCATTATAAATGTAGGAAAAGTAACACCAATCATTAAGTTGAACATACAATTTACTGATGTTACAGAAGACTGCTCGAATTGATTCTTCTTTAGAATAGAAATTGCCTCAATAGCCCTGGACACATCATATCTGCCATATACTCTAAGTCTAGTTCTTGTTAGGGATATCTCCATGCTGAAATAACCCTGTCAATCAACCTGCCAAAATTTTTTATATGTAAAAAGTGCTCTTATAAACTTCAAGCTTTTATTGAATGGAAGTGCTCAGACATTACCCTCACCACTGGGATTAAATGCCTAAAAAGATAAGACATGTTGCTTTATTGAGTTTGTTTCATTTTCTCATAGTGAAGGGTTCTGACGTAACAATACTACAATGGTGACTTTTATTAACACACCATCTAGGATCTAGTATTAATTCGGATAATTAGCTCCAAATTTTGTGGATATTTATATTTCTCCTGGGTGAACTAATGAGCTACAAGAAAATGTTCTTAAGGAGCCTTTCAATTCTAATATCACAGTCTCAAAATGCTTCAAATTCTACATCCTCTAATGTTGGCATAGTGTTATATTGTGGAAATTTTCTCTTCAGAGAGTGAGTATTATCCTGTTGCTTAAGCTAGACAAAGTACCTTCATACATAGACTGGGCCTGTGCAATCAATTAGTGGTAGTTGAACAATGTTCTTATTAGTTTATAAAAATGAAATGGAAATAGAGCAACTATGAACTCAAAAGGAATGTGCATACAGACAAAGGCACAAAACAGACTGTCCCAAGAAATGCTGAAGTATAATTTCAAATAGTATTCTCAGATGTGAGGGTGTGTTCAAAGTACAGCTTCAGAAAATGTAGTTGGATAACTTAGGGGAAAAACTGCTTTAAACTATTCTGGGATAATTGTACAAGTGAAAGCCCCTAACTCTTACTCTAATCAGCCACAGCATCACCAATTTAGGGATTATTTTCAAAGTGCAAAGTGAGAAAAAAGGCTCATCACAGTTAGTGTTCATTTTGAAGCAATGGCAATCACATAACTTTTCTTATAAGTCTTCATTTATTTTTGAGCATTAAAGTAGGAAAATGCCAAGTAAATATTTTGCACGTACCTAAATTAAGTGGGACATATTATATTGGTCTCTCGCTAACTTGAAGTTATAAATTAGGTCTTTTTATACTCTAACTTGAGACAATGATCTGCTGTCAGTTATTTTCTTCTCTTCCCCTTCTTTTGCCCTTCTAATTACATAATTATTATTTATAGACAAATACTTCAGCTTGCATTTCTAAATTCTTCAAAATGATCTGAACTATTTCATACTTCTGGCAGCCTCCTATATCTTACTCAAGGGAAATATTTTGTCACTACCATTTTTTCCTATATGATATTGGATGTCTTCCTGCTTAATTCAGTGCAATACATAAATAGACTCATCCAGATATCTCAACACTTGTACTTCCATAAAATCCTATCTTACTTAGAAATCATGATTTTAGAATGTCATGGGAAATGGCATCTGTCATTTTTTAATGAGCCTAAGTGATACTTACATGCAATCATGTTTTAAACCAATATGTCACTCAGTAGATGAACGAATTTACAAAATGTGGTTTATATATGCACGATAGAATTATATGTCTCCAATTCATGTGGAAATTGAAAGAATTGGAAAAATCCTACTAAGTAAAATTAACAAGACAAAAGAAACAGATGGCATGGTTTTCCTCATTTGTAATAAGTAGGAAATGTCTAGGATGGTCCTAGCAGTTGAGCAGAATTGCTCAATATCTATGTATATATGACCACATAAGATGATGCTGAGCAAAATGAACTCCTGGGTATGGAAACAGAGGTTTTCCTTTGTGGTTGTTTTTAATGTAGTATGTGATTTCTTTTTTCTTTTGTGATTTCCCCTTTGGGTTATCCCCTGTTTTATTTGATTTCAGCATCTTGTGTATTGTATATACATTTATCTTAATTTGGCAAGGGAAGAGGAACAACAAAATGGCGAGAAAAATGACAAAGGGCAAACCAATGCAATAGCAAAACTCACAAGACAACATGTTGTAAATTTACATTACTACTTGTGCGGGGTATTGGGGAGAAGGAAAAGTGTGAGAAAAATGAGGGAAGGGGTAAAAGTTCATCATGGTATGTATTCACTACTTTAAAATCACTACACCTCTTCTATATATCACCTTGACAATAAAATTAAATTAAAAATGGGTTGCATAAAATATAATTTTTCTGTATTGGTATAGTAAATATTATTCTATGTGTATTACCTTTTTTAAAAAAATGAACGTTTTGGCTGCTAATTTGAATTAATTACACCTTCCTTTATCAGACGGTCATCAACTTGAATGTTATCAAACTATACAATATTTTCAGAAGATACTTGCCATTATTTTGAAGAAAAATATTATTTTAGTATTGTCTCATATTAAAACAGAAAACTGTTCAATTCTATGGAAACTTCTAACTTTTAAAACTAATTAATTGTTAAGAGGATAGAATATATGTGTTCTTCAAGATTCCTATGAGTACTAATACTCATTTACAAATTCTAAGCATGCCATACCAGAGACATTCAAAACAGTACCTGTTTGCATTTTATTTAATTCTGCAATAGATGCAGTTTCCAATGGGGCATTACATATTTAAAAGTCAACAGAAAAAATAACCACATTCTGGTAGAAGATAAAACTATGAAGTATCTATAATAATTAATTCCTCAAGAGTAAACATTTGTTCATCAGTGTAAGCTATTATTTCTATGTCCATCATTCCTAAGTTATACGCCGTAAAGTCATCTTAGCCCAACAGTTTCCAACTTGTAAGGTGCACTATAAAATTTCCTAAATTCACATCATGACTAGCTTATCACTATTGTGAAGAAATACTTCACTTCTGCTAATGTGATGCCTTTCCTATCGTGGAAAGAACACAACACTAAACTTTGCTGCATCATTTTTCCCCCACTGCTATTCTTGAGATCAGAACACTTGCAAATATTATTTATAGTCATTTTTATCTATCATAGATATTTAGGAGATCTGAATATTTGAATATTAAGATCTGAAGATTATGGTTCAAAGCCCACCCAGGCAGGAAGGTTCCTTAGATTCTTATCGCCATTAAACTGCTCACAAAAAGCCAAACACAAGTGGCACTGAGGTCCAAGTAGTAGAGGACTAGGCTTGAGCAAAAACAGGCTCAGGAACAGTGCCCAGGCCCAGAGTTTAAGCCCTAGGACAAACTAAATAACAAAAATAAAATAAAAACAAACCCCAAACCTAGCATTTTTCTCATTGTATACAGAGGTACATAAATAAGAAAATTTATTCCTCTGTTATATATAGGTAGAAGAAAAAGATGTCACGCAATTACTCTCTTCATACCATGTCACACCAAAGTCTCAAAAAATTGCTCTTTTTATAAATTTATAAATTAATATAACCAATTTGTTAGCAACTTTGTCTAGAATATTCACATTATCATGTTACACATGAACTGTTGGAATTATCTATTAACTAAGTTCTAATTATACCTCATTGAGAGAATATTTTAGGCAAATAGAATGCCAGAATCATTTGTGAATTTCTAAATTAAATTTTCTACTTGAAAACAATTTTGTAGTATCATATAAAATATGAAATTACAAACAAAAATATTTCTTTTAAATCTAAATTCTAATTCAGCCAGTTGTACAAAGTCCTACATTAAATGAACTTTCTTATTTCTCCAGGCTTAAGCTTTTGTAATCCTTCAACATTTCTTTGGAATCCAACAGAATGATGCTTACTTTTTCAAATTTTTGGTTGGGAATCGTGAGCTCTTTTGCATGTATGAATGTTCTGTAATGAAGACAACCTTTAAAACACAACTGAGGATAATATATGAGTTGCATTTCAATAGGAAACTTGACTTCTGAAAACATAATGACAAAATTAGCTCAAACTTCCAACTGTGTATTCCTTTCTTCTTTATTTTTTATTCCTTTCTTGGTTTGTTTTATTGAGACAAAATTATACTACATAGTCCAGGGAATATATCACTATGTAATTCCACTCTCGAATCTCCTGTCCTAGTCTAAGTGCTAGAATTTTTGGCTTGTATTACATTGTCCAACCATAGTTTGTTGGCTTCTTTAATCTAGATACAGATTAGAAATTTTGAACTTCTCCAGTGATATCATCCACCAGAGTGACTGCTCAGACTGTTTTATCTACTATTTTCAAAGATGTTCTAACATTTGACACAGGATATGAACCTATTCAGATGCACCTGAAGGGGTCTCTGATACATTCCTCCATGGATCTGATCCCTTGAATAATGATTACTTGACTTTCTTATTATCTCTGGTCCCTACCTTTGTAATATTCTCAAGCTTTTTTGAAGAAAATTCACTTGTGGAATTTCTCATATTAAAAATTATCACTTGATTCTAGTCTTAAGACATACTTTCTATTATTTCCTAAATTTTCTACACATTCTGAGAGTTGTTTCATATGTGTATTTGAACATATAAGTGCCTCTGTGTGTATGTGCATGTTTGTATATATGTATGCAAAAACCTCAAGCTCTTATTCAGCAATTTTGCTCATAACTAGTATTCCATCACTTGAAGCATTCTTCCAATGCAGCTTTTGGCTGGTTAATTATAGATAGTGTCTTAAAAACTGTTCTGCCCAGGCTGGATGCAAACTAAACATCCCAGAATCATTTACATTCTTAAGTTTTATTTCTCCAGGAGTATCAACTTTTAAAATACAAACATTTTTGTGAGTGTAAAATCTAAGCTGAAGACCAGATTTTAAACTCAAATTCATATAAAGATAGATGAACATACACATTACATATGCCAAGTGTACACAGTTAGGAATATAATCATAAGCAGGGTTCCAGTGGCTCACACCTATAATCCTAGGTACTCAGGAGGCTGAGATCTGCGGATTGCAGTTCAAATCCAGCATGACTAGGAAAGTTTCTGATGCACTTATCTCCAATAAAGCACCAGAAAACTGGAAGTGGCACTGTGGCCCAAGAGGTAGAGCACAATCTTTGAGCTGAAGTGTAGAGGGACAGTCCCTGTCCAGGAGTCCAGACCCCACTACCATCAAAAAAAGGAAAAAAAAAAGAAAAAGAAAAAGAAACAAAAAAGAAAAAGAAATGTGATCTTAGCCACCAGTTCATTGATAGTATAATTCTTGCTCTCTCAACATGGCCTTTTTCCAGTTAAGTCCATGCTTTTATATCTGACTTGCTTGGAACCAGAATTATTCTTCCATTCTACTTTTCTCAAATGTGCATGATTAGCTACCATGATTTAGAGCTAGTAGAAGAAAGAGCATCGCCTCATTCTTCATGTTCCACTTAGGAGTAATGCTTTGTCTATATCACTCCCATAAATCTACATACTGATCTTGGCTTTATTGTTTCAAAGTTGTCTTATTTGCAGAGTCTTCTATAGTGTATTGAAACATTATACTTAAACACTGAACTTCTCTTTTTCCTATTCCTATTGTTTCTCCTTCTGTTAACTTATGTACACTTGGGAAATAAAGCACAACACACACACTCACAGTAAAATGTTTCTGAAAACTTCCTTAAACTTAAACTTGATCTTAATTTACAGAGCACTTAGGAAATTTGAACTTAATGTACACCAGGATAATGTTTTTTTTTCATGTTTTTTATTGTAAAAATGGTGTGCAGAGGGGTTAGAGTTACATAAGTAAGTTAATGAGTACATTATCTAGCGAGCATTATTACCCCTTTTGTTTTTCCCCTGCCATCCCTTTTTTCCTCACCGCCTCAACTACCTCCTCCATCCCCAAGTTGTAAAGTTTGTTTTCAACATAGTGTCTTGTTCTTCTCATTGTTACAACTGGTCATGCTGTATTCTTGTTTCAGCATTTTATTTTCCTTCCCCTCCCCACATTAGAAAAATGTATTTGCAAGATACAGGTAACCAACATCAAATTCAATGGGAACGGTCTAAACCATGGAGGAAGAAAATAGAAGAGAAACAAAAAAACCACATAGTACAAGTTAGATATATTAAAAAACAATATTAAGAAAGGAAAAACAAACTGTGTCCCTATTTTGGGGTTCATTTTACTTAACATCATCTTATATGGCCATATGCACATGGACAATATTTTATAAGACATGAAAATTCCATATTTTCTCATTACTAATTTGTCTCTGAAACACGTGTTACCTCATGTCCAAAGATGTTTTTGTGCTATTTCAATGAAGCTAGAAGACATTCATTTTTGCTTGGCGCAGCACGGTAGATTGTTACTGGAAGTAAGTGGAAGGAACTGATATAGGAAGTGGAAACTGAATCCAGGGGAGAAATTGAACATAGGAAATGACAAAGTTCAAGTTAATTTGTACTATCCTTTTATGGGGGAGGGGGTCTGGTCTTGGGGCCTGAACTCTGGGCCTGGGCGCTGTCCCTCAGCTCTTCAGATCAAGGCTAGCGCTCTACCAATTGAGCCACAGCGCCACTTCCGGCTTTTTTTCTTTTTGCTTATGTGGTGCTGGGGAATCAAACTCAGGGCTGCATGCATGCAAGGCAAGCACTCTATCATTGAGCCACCTTTCCAGCCCCTGGCTGTCCTTTTTACTATACAAGAAAATAATCGAAGGCTCGAAGGAAACTCTGTTCCTGACTTTTTCAAGTTGCTCTTTACTCATATAAAACTTTTCTGTAAAATTCTATTTGAGAATATTACAAAAGGAAACAATATGCCATTTGAAGGCCAGCATAGAACAAAAGGAAATAACTTTGTTTTACAGTGTACTACTGCAAAGAAACAAAGACATGGATGTTTTAAAATGTCATATGCATGGATATTTAACACCTGAGATGATTCTCTTGTTGCAAAAGTCAGTTATCCATTCCTGAGTTAGTCATAGCAATAAGGATTCCAAAAAACAGGATACAGTGAGTATGATCAGCAAAAGGAGCCTCTACTCAAACCAGTGCTTTAAGGATGGTCCCAAAGAAATATTGGGGTTTTTTGTTTGCTTGTTTGTTTAGTTTGTTCTACTTCTGGGGCTCGAGCTCAGAGGCTGGACCCTGTCCCTGAACAGTTGTCTTTCGTGTCCACCTGCCCCCAAAGCTATGCTTGAGCCAAAACTCAACTTCTGGCTTTTTGTTGTTTAAGTAGAAATAAGAATTTGACAAACTCTCCTGCCTGGGTTGGCTTTGAACTGAGGTAATAAGAAATCTAAGTGACATCAATTGTATGGACTTTTGTTTTGAACCAGGAAATATCAGATGAAGTGTATTATAAAGCTAATATTTGACAATTTTTAAAAGAAGAAATGTCCAGCAAAGAAGCCATAATGTCAATAATTCAGCAAAAGTAGGTGTACTGAATCACTTTGGAATTATTTTCTCTGCTTTGGAAGATAACGAGTGACTTCATAGTTCCTTTTGGGGAAAATTAAAGTCGTATTTCAATTTTTTTTGGTCGAGGGGCTTGAATTCTGATCTTGGGTACTGTCCCTCACCTCTTCCAGTCAAGTTGAGCACTCTACCACTTTCATTACAGCACCACATCCAGGTTTTTGTGGCTAATTGAAGATAAGTGTCTAATGGATTTTCCTGACCATGCTGGCTTTGAACCACAATCCTCTGGTCTCAACCTCCTGAGTAGATAGGATAACAGGAGTGAACAACCAGGATCCAGCTCATATTTGCATTTATGTGCACTTAATGACACTAGACAAATAATCGAAATTTGAATCAAATGATGACATTACAGCTTTTCAGAAAATTTGAGGTAACAATAAATAATCCCTTCTTTTCCATGTTGTTACATTAATGACTCATGAGCTATGGGACTCTTAATTTAGCATCTTCTGATGTTCACATATGTGAACTTAGTATAAATAAATGTTAATAGAGAAATAGAGAAAGATTTTTTCTTTTTTTTAGCGTGAAAATACTGTACAGAGGGGTTACAATTCCATGAGCAATATAATGGGTACATTTCTTATTAAGCATTGTAGCCTCCTCCATTGTTTCCCCTTCCCATCACTTCCCATCCTGCCCCCGTCCTCCCACCTAATCCATTTCCCTCCCTCCCCCCCTCACCAAAGTTGTAAAATTCATTTTTCGACATAACGACTTGTACATCTCATTGTTGCAATGGGTCCACCTGTATCCCTATTTAATCGATTTGTTTTTCCCTTACCCTCCACAAATTACACCAACATCATATACAGTGAAAGCAGGGGTTGTACCGTGGGGGAGGGACATACAAAACAACAAAGAAATAATCTTATAAATATGTTAGAAACTATTGCATGAAAGAAAAAAAAATTGAATACATATCTTAGGGTTCATTTCCCTAACAACTTATCTAAACTTTTCTGCTTGACTCAGACATATACTAGCTACTGCAAATAAGGGAAACCATGGGACCTATGTTTCGTGGGCATGGCTTACTTCACTTAATATACTGTTTTTCCAAGTCTTTCCATTTCCGAACAAATGGGGCAATGTCATTCTTTCTGATGGAGGCATAGAATTCCATTGTGTGTATATAACAATTTATGGGAAGAGTCTCATATCTAAAATATACCTGGAACTCCCAAACTTAAATCCCCAAAAACAGCTCTTCAAATAAACAACTACCCAATAAATAAGTGGGCTAAAGACTTAAAGAGAAACTTCTCTGAAGAGGAAAGGAAGATGGCCAATAGACACCAATGAAGAAATTCTCAAGCTCCCTAGCCATAAAAGAAATGCAAATCAAAACACCATTGAGATACCACCTCACCCCAGTAAGAATGGCTATAATCAAGAACTCTAGTAACAACAGATGCTGGAGGGGATGTTGACAGAAGGGAACCCTACTGCATTGTTGGTGGGAATGTAAACTTGTTTAACCACTTTGGAAAGCTGTATGTAGGTTCCTCAAAAGACTCCACGTAGAGCTCCTCTATGACCCAGCAAAGACTGAGATTTTTAGAAAGCAAAGGAGATCAGATATGATAGAACAACATTGAGTGTGATACAACTTATCACACAGACATTAAGAACTAAATTAAGTGATTTAGAATGCTAAAGGCTATGAGGAATAAGCCTAGTTGATAACTAGTTCTTCAATAACCAAAAATGATTCCCTAGAACAGTTTCTAGTATAATTTAGTTATTATTATCATTTATTTCTTTCATCTGGATTTATTCCTTCACTTCTTTCACAAGTATCAATTAGCCTGTGCATTTTAGTTGCCATAACTGAGCAAAAAGATTTCAAAATCTCACTTATACTACCCTTCCCATTGTGATTAGTAGTGACCACTCAATAGCCTGAAATCTTTGAATTTCACCTGATATCTAAGCACATTCCTGACATTAATTGCCATGACTATTAACAAAACGTTTTTTTTCTCAATGCAATATTCTAATGTAGGTAAAGTACATGAATTATGAACTATTGATAGGTCATAGTTGGAATGAGCAATTATATATTGCAAGTATAGGTTCTTTATTTGGCATTTACTAGCTAAATGAATTTATGGCAGTCCTGGGGCTTCAACTCAGGGTGAGGGAAATCTTACTGAGCTATTTTTTTTTTTTTTTGGCTCAGGCTAGCACTCTACCACTTGAGGCAGAGCATCACTTTTTTCTGTTTATGTAGTACTGATGAATTGAACCCAGGGGTTTCATGCATGCTAAGCAATCACTGCACCGTGAAGCCACATTCCCAGAGCTCTAAATGACTTTTTTAAGATGGCATTACTTTTTCATTCTATTATTATGTATTATAATTTAGGTCAGGTGGTACAAAAGGAAGTGGAAAACAATACTAATTCCAGTACACCTGACATTCCTATCACATCCCTAAGGAAGTACAGTGTTAAGATCTGCAGGACTCATAGGGCTTTTGCATGTGACATTATTATGTAAAAAAATCATTAACAGTCATCTCTAACATCCATAACATTCTGCTTCCACTTTCAAGGTCAAGAACTAAATATCCAAGCCTTTTTATTGATTGGGTGTGTTTCCTAGGAAGGAAGACAGAGGATGTGGATGGTGACAGTGGAAAAATATGTGTATTGGTTCCCTGTCCACATTTTCTACCTTTTAAAAAAGTGCTACTGAAGAACTCCCATATCTACTTGACTATGCTGCACAAGATCCAGATAAATGAAGACATTTATGCCGGTGGATAGTCACATATATTAACAAAATCCAGTTCCTGAAAAAAAGTTACTAGTATAAATTATTGTCTATAAAATGGTTTCTTTTCCTAGCAAAACAAAATGTAGTATTAAATGATTACCCCAGATTTCTTTGTGATTTTATGCTGTCTCAGTATCAAAATGTTCTCTAATTCCAGTAACATCCAAGCATAAAAGTCATGATTTGAAGATCTCAGTAGTTTTAGAAACAAAGGTACATAATAGCTTCCTTCCTGCAGAGACATGTGATGGTAATTATGATTGATTGTATTGTAGTTCTCTTCTTTTTCCTCTTTATCTCAAGTGGTGCATATCTTGGCATATTACTCTGTCCTGCATCAGCTTCTTGTAGGTGAGATTTACCTCTACTCTGCAATGTCAAGATGGGTCATGTGTCTTACTTTAGCTTACAAAAAGTAAACAGAAATGATCAAAGACTATTTCTAGGGGAAGATTTCTATCGCATTGTCTGTGTCTAAGAGCTAACTTCTTTTCCCTTAGCTAAAAAATAGCATATTTCCACAGGGTATGTTCTTTTTCAACATATACACTGGAAGAATATATCATGTGAAATTGATACAAAACTCAAACACAGCAAGAATAAAGCTAATATTAGAATATGATATTAAGATATTAGTTTCTTACCATTCTTGTATACCTTTATGATAGTTGACTACAGCACACCAGAATTAAACAAATACTAAATAAGAACTAAACAAATAGATAACACTTCCTGTTTAAAGCTATTATTTATTTATAAATAAGCATTCTTTATGTGATCACTTGAGGGGTTAACTTGTTCTACAAAGTGTTTAATCACTCTAGAGCATGTATCTAATATCCACAATCATTATCCAGACCTTGTGAGTGAGATGAGGAAGAATAAAATATCTAGATTTCTCCTTCTCTTTTCCTCTTCTCCTTTTTCTAGTGTGAATTCGCATCCTTTCTCCAAATTCTTCTATTAATAAAAGAAGCATGTCACATTGTGGATATCAAGCAAAAGGCTGCAAAGCCAGAATTTTATTCTTTCAGAAATAGATGAAGTAAATCAGAGTGGTTCAAGGAAGAATAAAAACATGACTTTTTTCCCTTTCTGGCTTCCACCATAGAGTCTGAACATGACTCTAAATATCTAATATGCCACTTGCCTTGCATAATTTTGTAAAAAAAATATATTTTCAAATCAATAATAATTTTAAAAATTAAAAAAAATATTTTTAAAACAAAGTAATTTGTTGGTTGCTTTTAGGAGGCATGAAATAAGACTGCATTATCATTGTGTGAGTTGAGAGGCTAAATTTTATCAGAATCTAAACATAATGAAAAATAGATGATTTTAAGATAAATAGCTTGTAGGTATATTTTTAAGGTGACATACACACAGAAACATCTCTTTCTTCTGATTCAACTTCAATAAGCAGTTCATTTATTCAAATAGCTGTGTTTCTTTCAGAAATAGATTAGACCTAAAAAAGTTAGAAGAGAACCAGTATTGGGTGGTGCATTCTTTAAAAATAGCAATCAAATAAATATTAACCATAATTCCAAAATACTAACAATCAAATTCTCTTGAAAAAAGGGTTAATTTCTTACTCTAAACAGGGCAAAAAGAAGGAGCGATATCCAGTCTATGCCAGTCTAGAGTCCGATTCATTCTTTCTACCTGCCCTGAACTCTGGGGTCTATACGCACAGTGCAATTTCCAATCTGTCCCCAGTGCCACAGCTATTCCCTGACTTACTTTTGAGATGAAGGCCGGTCCATTGTCCGGCCCGATGGTGGATGGGAAGACATACCTGGATAGGATTTTTTCCAGGATCTTCTTAGCCACGATGTTAGCAGTCTCATGCTTTGTTGGGTAGGCTTCAACCCATCCTGAAAAGGTGTCTACAAAAACTAGCAAATATTTATATCCAAATTTTCCAGTTTTAATTTCTGTGAAGTCTACTTCCCAATACACACTTGGCCTATTTCCACGGAAGCAAGTTCCTTTTGTAACCGGCTGATTAGGGGCATTGGTGAGCTGACAAACTTTACAATTTTTAACAATGTCCTCAATGAGTTAATTTCCTTGCCTAATTTTTACTTCTGAGTGTCAGAGCAAGTCCTGCCTTCTTCGGGTTCCCATTTGAGAGATCCGATGGATTCTCTTAAGAAACCCCTTGACCAATCTTTGTGGCAAGATAAGTTTCCCCTCACCAGTTTCTTACCAGTCTTTATTTACTTCTCTGTCTGAGGGTTTATAGGGCATGGGAATTTTCTTTATCCACTCCAAGCCTTGGGAGAATTGGGCTCAGGAGTCAAAGCTCATGGCTCTGGGTCTACTTCAGCTCTGGGCTGGAGGGCCGCCTCCTTAGCTGCCTGATCGGCCAAGTTATTTCCTTTGGTTATTGAATACGTTCCCTTTTGATGGCCAGGGCAGTGCATAATGGCAATATTTGCTGGTTCCCAAAAGGCCCGGATGAGGCTTAAAATTTCTTATTTGTTTTTAATAGCCTTTCCCTCAGCTGTCAGCAGCCCCGTCTCTTGATAAATGGCTCCATGGACATTCACTGTTGCAAAAGCATACCGACTGTTCATGTAAATATTTAGTCTCTTCCCTTTTCCCATTTGTAGGGCTTTTGTTAGTGCCGTTAGTTCTGCTCTTCGTGCAGACATTCCCCATGGGAGTGCTTCTGCCCACACTATCTCAGTGTCTGTGGTGACTGCTGCTCCCACGAACCTTTTTCCATCTCGAATGAAATTGCTGCAGTCTGTGAACCAGGTATGCTCGGCATGCGATAGTGACGAGTCCAACAAGTCTGGCCTCTTTTCCTTGGCCCGGTCTCTCTTTTCAAGCTCAATTTCACCTTCTCTGTCCTTCCTTTCCTGTCTTTGCTCCTCTGTCTGTCTCTTATTGTAAACCTTTTCCCCACTGCTACTAGAACCCTAATAGACTTTTCACCAAGTCTGTCTGGAGCCTGCAACTTTAACTTTATGTCTGGTGCAGCTTGATTTATATAGGCAAACACAATCATCTGAGCCTACTCCTGGGTCTCAAGATCATATGGGGTATGTTGACTAAAAGCTTCCATGAGCCTCTCAAGATGTGCTGCCAGACTTTTACTTCCTCCCTGTCTAACATCATAAACTTTTGCCATATTAGTAGGCTGGCGAGCAGTCGTCGTGAGACCTGCCAACAGAGCCTGGCGATAGATGAGGAGTTGCTCCCTACCTTCAACTGTATTGTAGTCCCATGTTGGTTAGAGCTCAGGAAAATAGGCAGCGATTAGGGCAGGATCCATGATGGGTGCTCCTGTGGGGCCAGGGACATGTTTCCGAGTGGACTCTAGGATACAGTCTCTCTCTTCCATGGTAAAAAGGACCTGCAAAAGCTGACTACAATCATCCCAAGTGGGCTGGTGAGTAAAGAGAATAGTTTCAAGCAAACAAATTAAATCCTGGGGCTTTTTAGAAAAGGGGGCATATTAGGTGCACCAATTGTATAGATCACTGGTAGAAAATGGCCAATATTGGATTTGCTGTCAACCATCTGCATCCACAGGACCTACGGTGTTTAAGGGAAAAGTGCTACATTATAAGGGGGGTTGATCCTACAGCGTCATTGGCCCCTCAGAAAGTTTAAGAGCAGGTGCTGAGGGTTCGGCTGATGGTTCCATAGCTCCCTCCTCCTCTTGAACATTCTCAGGTTCTGCAAAAGGAACCTGGGAAGGGGACTATGGGGGAGGAAACAATTCTTCTTCCAAGTTATCTCCCTGAAATACTGGGGGGGGGTACAATTTCTTTTTCTTAGTTTCTTTTTGTAAGACTAGGGGGCTAGATGAACTGTTGCCCATGGTTTCCTGTCTTGTCAGTGGTACAGTCAAAAAAAAACAACAATAAATACTACAAACAAAACACACGCAGGTCTAACAATTACTAAGTGGAGATCTCCCGAATTGGTCCGCTGACTCCTGACACTGGGGGGTTCCACACCAACCCATGCCCCACAGCAGAAAGATCCGACCTACAGTGGCTAGTTAAGCCTTGGTTAGGAGGCACTCTTTGCCATTTCTGGCCCAACACCGAATCGAACCATGCCCCACAATTCTCACGGCATGGTTCCAAGGACCCCTACACCACAATTCACATGGCGGGTTTCCAAGGACCCCCAACCCACAATTCACTTGGTGGGATTCCAAGGAAACCCCTTCACAAGAGGATCTGGGAAGTCTCCCAGTTGCTCCATGGTTGTCATGCAAGCATGTCTGCTTTAACATCGCTTTTCACAGTATGAATCAGAGCAGCCAACCTCACAAAGGAAAACGAAAGTAAAACATACAACAACAGGGCAAGACAAATTAACAAAATCAGCACTGTTTTACATTTGGAGACTGAGGTCTCATGGGTCTTTGGGGGAATCCTGGATAAGCCCCCACTAATATGTTGGGCCCAGGTCGCAGAACTGCCACCAAGAAGACCACTGAGAGTCAGACTTTACAGCTGTTTTAAGGTTTTATTTAAATGGGCTGCAGCTCAGGCCTCATACTACACTCTGACACAGCAGAGCCTAGGAAGAGAGCCCCAAGCTAAAGATTTGCAGGACTTATAAAGGCACACAACCAACCAGGTGGTTGGATTACCACCACGTGTTGCTCTGCTAATTTGCTGATCTTAAACAAGCAACAAGTGGTCACTGCCTCAAGACTTTAACCCTTCACTAGCTTCTGAGAATAAGAAAAAGTTGCCACCGGCTTTGGACACATGTATGATGAACATACTACTAAGGGCCTTGCATTAATGAAGTCTTGAAATTCTAAATAATATTTAAATAAGAAGCTCCCTATATTTATTTTCACATTTGAGGATTACTAAGTACCAAAGTTATGTAGAAGGCTAGGATAAGAATATGGAAATGAAATCTGTCTCCTAATATCATAAAGATAATTTATGTCATTTTGAGTTACAGTTTCTAAAGTAATACAAAATAAGTTACAACAGAAACAAAAATACAATCTCCTATCCTACCTAACTTTCCAACAGAAATTAGAGAATCCAGTAAAGATACAGACATCCCAGGATGGTATAGGATGTTATAAGATCACTAGATGGTGAAAAAGAAGATAACAAAAATGGGTCCACTGGAACAATGGGAAACAAATTCTATACCTACTAATTGTGATACAGCTAGAAAATAGTTTCCACTATGCTGAGTCTTTGATATTTTAGGTTTGTTAACACAATAACTTTCCTTTCTTAGGAAATGACTGCTTATTAATACTCAAGTGTTTGCAGCTTATAACCCAGCAACAAATAATGCTTTTAAATGTAAACAAGCATGATACTACGAGGAATCAAGGCTACTTTCATTGATATACATTATAAATAAGAATGATAGGGCTGGGAAGGTGGCTCAGTGTTAGAGCACTTGCTTTGCCTGCATGAGGCCCTGGGTATGACTCCTCAGTACCACATAGGCAAAAAGAAAAAAGCCAGAAGTGGTGCTGTGGCTCATGTGGTAGCGTGCTAGTCTTGAGCTGAAGAGCTGAGGGACAGCACCCAGGCCCAGAGTTCAGTCCACACGACCGGACCAAAAAAAATTTTTTAATAAAAAATATAAAATAAATAATTAAATAAATAAGAATGATCTTGGGGAATAGTCAATCTTGAACTTTTTCATACCTTTCCTCTTCTCCAACATGAGAAGTCCTAGTCTACATATGTAAAACATTAATAAAGGATTTATATATTTTCTTTTTGTTCACACTAAAGCAAATACACTTTTCCACTTTGCAAGCCTGACTTTGAAAGAGTCAGACCCTTACCATTATTTTACATACAAAAGTTTACTGCTTAGGCTTAGCTGTTTTCCTGCCTTAAGGTATTTCTCTCTATTATTTTGGTAACTATATAGAAAAACAAGGTAAATCCATTAGCTTATGTTGGATTGTTCAAAGTCAAGCTGACTTCAAGCACATTTTTCTGTTCCCTTCTTCACTGCTAATTAAAGTTTAATTATTGCTCTTTAAATGATAACAAAAAGGTGATACTTTAACGTATATTCTCATTGGAACCAGTGAAAACAGAACTGTCTGCGTTTGTTTTACTATTGTTTTCAAGTATTTTCCTTGAATATTTTCATTATTGCCTTTGTTCCGGTCTTCTAATCAAGAACACAGGGTTACACAAAAAGGTCTTCCTAAGGAATAGGATATTAGGCAGAAAAAAAAATAGATGTACAATTAAAGTATGTATTTTAACATTTATGTCAAAATATTTATTTGTAACTGTTTATTTTTAAATTTTGCTGGTCATGGGGTTGAAATCTTGGCATTGATGCTGTCCCTCAGCAGTTCAGCTCAAAACTAGTGCTCCACCACTTGAGCCACTGTGAGTTTTCTGGAGGCTCATGGGAGATAAGAGTCTCACAGACTTTTCTGCCTAGGCTGCCTTTGAACCATGATTCTCAGCTCTCAGACTTCTTAGTAGCTAGGGTTAAAAGCATAAGCCACTGGCACATAGCTACATAATTATTTTTTAAACATTTATGAAGTATGGAGTGGTAATCCCAATGTAATGATCAAGCTACATTATATCCGTTAATTTCTGCATGTAACGTTTTAGTGAGAATGCTCAAAAGTTATCTTCTGGCTGTGATGAAATATCCATCTTTAACTATAATCACTTTGCTTCTTGTAGTATAAAATTAATATATTTACTTTTGATCATGGAAGTCTGCTAATTAAAGTTATATAAAACATGAATTGTAAAGTGAAAGAAATTCATGGTTCCTTTACTCGTTTTAAGAAAAAATTATGCCTTTTATTTTCAATTATATTTCTGTGGGAATGTGTAACATTCATTGATTTAACTGTTAAAATTGATAACAGTTACACTATATAAAGTTGATTCAAACTTGTATTTGAAAATTGCACTCTTAGCACAAATATACTTTCACTTTCTCCTAACACATAATTAAAATCACAGTATAGCAAAGCTTGGTGTTAGCCATTCATGTATAGAATCCTAGAAACTCAGGAGGCTAAGACCTGAATGTCTTAGTTCAATGTCAGTCCAAACAGACAAAAATGTGAAGTTATCTCTAACTATCCAGCCAGAAGCAGAAGGTAAAGATGTGGCTCAAAGAATAGTGTCATCAGCCATGAGCAAAAAATACAAGGGAGACTATTAAAGGGAGAACATTAAACATTGAGTTCAAGACCCAAAAATGGCATATACATACAAGACAACAACAAAAGTACTATGTACATCAATAATGAAGACAAAATAGTAGAAAAGATCATGAGAAATGTTGTGTAAACATCTGGAAGACAGAAATCATTTGACAGAATTTTGATTCATGAGAGGGAAAAGTTACAGTCTCATTTGTACAATCTCATTGTAGTCATTTGTGTTGAAACCTGTCTATTGGGTAACATGTGAATGAGCAGACTGGATTACCTGACATAGCAGACATTGCCTGTGACTATGCACCATTCCACTCTGTAAAAATCTAAAATAATGCTTGTTAATTAAAAAAAAAAAAAACTCATGTTAGAGACTGCTTGGATCACACCAAACTGGGGTCCTTACTTTGAGGCTTCAGACCAGTGCTTTTATTTATATCCACTCCTCTTTTACCCCTCTTCCTTTGTGCAGATATACATTAGTTTGCTGGCATCAAGCCAAGACTTTGAACTAGATCCCCCTTCCTTGATTCAGTTACAACTCATTTCACGTACTATCTATGTTTTAGCATTTTCTTAATAATCCCCACCAGAAAACTCTTATAACCTATGTAGATAAGGGAGTATTGGTATACATTGTCTCAGGCTCTCATATGTAAGTTTGCTCCCTAATAAATCTGTGCTACACTATCTCTTTTCCTTCATGGCTTTTGAGTCTGACTAATGATTGATTTGGCTTGATGTATTCCCATTTATCTAAACTTACTTTGAAAGTTTTCTCCTGTGCCAAGGAGCCCTCCTCGTTTTTCTCCTAACTCTTCCTGTAACATTCTCAAAGTATCTGGACTTACATTGAGGTCTTTGATCCATTTGGAATCAATCTTAGTACAGGGGGATATATAAGAATCTAACTTCAGTTTTCTTTGTACAGCCAATTCTGTCAGCACAATTTTTTAAGAGGCTGTCTTTATTGCATCCTGTGTTTCTTACTTCCTTATCAAAGATTATGTGACTAGAGGTGTGAATTCCATTTCTGGTTCTTCAGTTCCGTTGTATTGATAGAATACTGTGCTTCCATTGGAAAGAATGTCATTACCCCATTCCTGAAGAAAGGGAAAAACTGGGAAAAATGATATTAAGTGAAATAAGCTAGATCCAATTAAATACATGCTGCATGGTTTTCCTCATTTGTAATAACTGGACTATGTCCATAAATCTGCAAGTTAATCCAATAGATAGTAAAAGATAAATAATTACACTTGGACATGATTAACTAACAGCACTCTAAGCATTCACACGGCAAGAACAATGGAAGCTATTCTTAAGAGAGGATCACAATGGCTCAATACCTATGGTGCATATTACAAGATAAATGTTGCTTATTGCAATGAATTCTAAGAATCAATCGTACATGTGAAATTCATATATCTATATATAATTTTAATAGATGTCATAAAACAACTGACTTCTCTGTAAACTCAACAGCAACATTCTAAGTTTAGAAGATAAAATTGAAAGTTTTCAACACATAAACTACACATAGGGGAAAAGATGGAAGAGAAAAGATAAGATGAAAAGTAGAATAGCTAACTATTGAAAAAATCATAAACAATTTCCAAAACTATACAACAGAGCTTGGGTACAGCTTAGTTGTAGAACTAGACTAATATATACAAGCCATGGGTTATATTTCCAAGAAGGCCTAATAATAAATTAATAAATAGTAGTAACACAATAATTACTTGAAATAAACGCTTTCATATTAGAGAGGTCTGAATCCTTGAAAAGTAAACAAAATATTTTCAATTCTTGTACCCAATGACATGAAACTACAAGAATGAAGAGGAAATAGTTTCCCTTTTCTATCCTTTCTTTCCTTTTCTGTTTTCTTCTTTTCTTTTTTCCTTTGGCACTACTGGTGCTTGAAGTTGTTAAAGCTCTAACCACTTTAGATTATTTTTCAGGCCAAGCCTCCCTTGAGCAATGATCTTTTACCTATGGCTTCCACAAATGTGAGATAATAAGAATATTATATTATATTTAGCTTACTTTGGTTTTGTAATTTCTCACGATTTTTTTTTTCGAAACTGTCCCTGATATCAGCCTTCTAAATCTCTGCTTTCTAAATAGCAAGGTATATTTCACCTCAAGCTTGGACCCAGACTATTTTTCATTGTAAACATTCAACATTGACTTCTGTTTTATAGATATCATTAAGTTTTATTGAGGTTTTATGATGTTATTCGAAGAACACAGAGATGTCCCTTGAATACTTTTCCCAGTTTCTTTAAATTTTTATGGTATGACATCACAAGTAGGACATTAATATTTCACAAGTACCTTATGCAGACTTCAGTAGTTTTAAATATTTTGTGCACATATTAACTCCAATATAATTTTATCAACTCGATATGAATATACCATATTTACAGATATGTTTCTTTACAAAAAATGTGTCTGTCTCATGATTCCTTTTTATAATTAAACCCACTACTTCTCTTTGACCCATCCCCAACTCTGTCATCCTGGAAACCAACACATTTTGTTTCTCTGACTTGTAGATCATGCAATAAATAAGCTTTTAAGATTGCCTTCAAATATATGATAGATTATTCCCAGTTATTTGTATGCCTTAATATTTTATTGTATTCACTCGAGTTGCCTTTTGGCTCTGTCATTATAGAATGTAGCACAATTCGTTTCCCATTCACCTGAAGAAAGCCTGAATTTATTTCCATTTCTTTGACTGAGGAAATAATGCTGCTATAATCCTCTATGTTTTAGCCTTTGGGTGAATGTTATGTTTTATGTCTATGAGACAAAGCCTGAAGATCTCAATTCGTATGCTATGCTGTTGTTAGTTGCAAATTTCATATTCTAGGAAGCTGTAGAAATCTTTTCAGAAGTGGATTTCCCATTTGACATTCCTGCCAGCATCCAGTTTCTCTGTTTCTTGATAGCATTTAGTATTGTCATTATTGTATTATGTGAAGTAATTCGCATCCATGTTTTATGAGGTCATTTTAGTTTTAATGTGCATTTATTTGATGACTGATGATGTTTTTCTTGTGCTTATTTTTTACAAGATATATTATGCTGGTGTCTAATTGATGTTTTTAACATTAGGTTTTGAGAGTTCTATGTAGAGTCTCGATTTGAGGCATTCTTCAGGTATAGGATTTGCAAATATTTTATCCTTGATGAGGAGTACCCTTCATCCTCATCGTCATCATCCTCCTCCTCCTCCTCCTCATCATCATTATCATCACTATTAGTATTACTACTATTAATTGTACATGTATGTGTGTTCTTGGGGCTTGAACTCAGGGTCATTGAGATTTGTTGCAGTTTGTTAAAAAATTACCCTTTGAGTCATTCTTTACTTCTGCTTTTTTGCTGATTAATCAGAGATATGATTCTCAGGGACTTTATTTTGTGGGCTGGCTTCAAACAGCAATACTCAAATCACAGCCTCCTATGTAGCTAGGATGATATACATGAGCCCTCTGCTCCCAACTTCTATTCACTACTTGTATATGAGCTTTCACAGACAAATTTTTTACACTTTCATTGAGTTCTACTATATCAAGTTTTGCTTTCCCATAAGTTTAATGCCTAAGTTAAGAATGCTTCATCTCCAAAATTGTCAAGACATCTTCCTTTGCTTTACATTTACATGACTCTTTTTGTTTTATATGCCATGTATTAATCCTGCTTGAAGTTAATATTTGAATAAATTGTTATGTTTAAGTCAATGTTCATTTTTTATTCTTCCCAATACTGTCTAACCTATCACCATTTATTAAAGAGACTGTAATTCCACAAATGTTTGGTTTTACTCCTTATTAATATTCCTTGAAAGTAATTATATGGACTTAATCAGGTGCCTTACAGACCCATTGAGTTCTGCACTCTTTCCTCTACAAACGTAACAATTTTACACTAACACCTTTAATATTGGAAAGAGAAATATATTCCAGTTTATAGTCATTTGTCAATGAATCAAAGAGTGCTGGTCAGCTGTTTTTAGAAAATGTAATAAATTTATAAATATTAATGCCAATTAAAAACTAACCTTCCTGAATAAGTTATCAAAAAATCCAAATACATATCTCTGTAATAATATAACAACAACCAAAGAACATATGGAAAGATCACATCATACCTAGACATTGCATACATGTAGTGATTAGTGGAAATACAAGCAACAATAAGATAGCCCTGCACAACCAGTATGTAGAAATTGGAATCCTTATACCTTGGTGCTTCACACTTAAAGTGATATAGTCAGTTTGATAAACATATTGGCAATCATTAAGATATTACATATAGAGTTGCCCCTATGGTCCAGCATTTTCAATCATAATTTTATATACAAAATATATTTCAACTTATGTCCAATGAGACACATGTACAAAACCTTTTACAATAACATATAATAAAATATTGAAATGCGCATTGAGGACGTTATACAATTATACATATGCATACAAAACAATATGCTCTATCAATGAGAAAAATTTACATGGACTTACTTGGGAAACACTAATATTGCATGGGAGAAATGGATAAAATAGACTACATTTTCTAATTATATGAGCTTTTATATATTGGCACATCTGTAGTGGTAGACTATGAAGTAATGTTTAGTCACGTGGATGGTAGGTTGAAATGATGACAGGAAGTGACTACTAATAAATATTGGAGTATTTTGAGAGGGCAGTGATAATAAAATATTCTAGAACGGAAGGTGACGTTCATATTCCAACTCTTTGACATTCTATGAATGTACTTTATCGAAGAATTACAGATTACATTTGCATTAACCTTAGGAAAAATTTTAGAATAGTAGTGGGTGAATCTAAGTGATAATTAAGAATTTAAAATCACAGAATTCTGTAATGGATAAGTTTAGTATGTTGGTGAATAAGACTATCAAGAAAATATGATCAGTGGCATATCCTCTGAGTGACTATATATGACATTGCAAGTTTATGTAAATTTAGGGATGAGAAAGGATTGAGATGAATAAGGGATAATGGACCTCAAGGTGCATTGTATTAGCCATGAAATGTGGCTTAGTGGTAGACTGTTTGTCTTGTATGTATGAAGCCCTTTGTTTGATTCTTCAGTACTACATAAACAAAAAAAGCTGGAATTGGCACTATGACACAAGTAATAGAGTGCTAGCATGAGGAAAAGAAGCTCAAGGACATTGTCAAGGCCCTGAGTTCAAGCCCCAGAACTAGCCCAAAATAAAAAGATGCATTGTATTAAGCTGGGCACTAGCAGCTCACACCTTTTGTCCTAGATGCACAGGAGGCTGAGGATTGAGGTTTGAAGCCAGCCCTGGCAGGAAAGTCTGTGAAAGTGTTATCTCCAATTAAATCTCAGAAAATTATGAAAGTGCTGCTGTGCCTCAAGTGGTCGAGTTCAAGCATTCATCCAAAAGAGCTCAGGGACAGCACCCAGAATAAGAGATCAAACCTCAGGAGAGAAAAAGAAAAAAAAAAACCTCACTAAACACTATTCATAAACTGCTTTATCAAATAGCAAATCCCATTCAACTAATTAAAGTTAATTAAAAATATGATTAGAATAAAATATGAACCATTTTGGGAACAAGATATAGATAGAATTGAAAGGTTGTTTACAGGGGCAAAGTAAATTTTATATCACTCAGTTTGATTTGAAATTTGTTCTTCAGTCTTCTTATATCATTTATGAAATTGACAATATTGCCAGTTACTGTTTAATTTCCTTGAGGAACAGATTGTATTATGCTGTATTTTCATAGAAAACCGTAGAGGTGATTTTTTGCCTCTTTTTTATCTCAATTGTGAAAATACCTTACAGAATGGTTACAATTACATGGACAAGGGAATGAGTAAATTTCTTATCAAACGTTGTTGCCTCCTCTTGTTTCTCCTTCCCATCCCTTCCCATATTCCCCCCCAGGCAAGTTGTACATTTCGTTTTTCTACATAAAGTCTTGTCATCTCATTGTTGCAATGGGTCCACCTGTATCCATATTTAAACAATCTATTTTTTCTCTCCACATCACAAATTAAAACAACATCAAATACAGTGAAAGCAGGGGTTGTATCCTGAGGGAAGGACATACAAAGCAACAAAGGAATCATCTTATACATATGTTAGAAACAATTGCAAGAAAGAAAAAAAACATTTAAATCCTTATTTTGGGTTTCATTTTGTGTAACATCAATTTATCTGACCGTTTCTGCTTGTCTCAGAAGTACATTAGTTATTGCAAATAAGGGAAACCATGAGACCTATCTTTCTTTGGGCTTGGCTTACTTCACTTAATATAACTTTTTCCAAGTCTTTCCATTTCCTAACAAATGGGGCAATGTCATTCTTTCTGATAGAGGCATAAAATTCCATTGTGTATATATACGATATTTTCCATTCATATACTGAGGGGCATATGGGTTGGTTCCGTATCTTAGCTTTGGTAAATAATGCTGCAATAAACATAATTGTGCTGATACCTTTGTTTGTGATCATTTGGGTAAATGCCCAAAAGTGGGATTGCTGGGACATAGGGGAGTTATATGTGGAGTCATTTGAGAAAACTCCATACTGCTTTCCAAAGTGGTTGAACAAGTTTACACTCCCACCAACAATGCGGTAAGGTTCCCTACTGTCCACATCCCCTCGAGCATCTGTTGTTATTAGAATTCATGATTATAACCATTCTAACTCAGATGAGGTGGTATTTCAATGTTGTTTTGATTTGCATTTCTTTTATGGCTAGGGAGGTTGTACGTTTCGTCATGTGTCTTTTGGCCATCTTTCTTTCCTCTTCAGAGAAGTTTCTCTTTAAGACCTTAGTTCATTATTTATTGGGCAGTTGTTTCTTTGAGGATTTGTTTTTGGGGGATTTAATTTTTTTGAGTTCCAGGTATATTTTGTCCGTTGTATGGCTAGTGAAGATCATCTCCCAATCCATGGGCTTTCTATTGATGTTCCTAGCTATGTCCTTTGCCATGCAGAAGCTGTGCAATTTCATGCAATCCTGACGCAGACCAGGCTCTGTCGGGACCACGGAGGACACCTAGGGGAGGAACCTGGTATAGGATGGGGAGATGGCAAACAGACAACTCACACACTATAGGAGTGGATGCTGAGTGTGATTTAATGCAGAGGATAACAAACTTTTATAGCAAAAGTCTCCATGAGAAAGGGCAAAAGGCTACACAATCTTGCTGCATGGCTTCATTTTTGGGTGGTCACCAGCTGGTCACCTGATAGGCACTTGTTTCCGGCTTATCTCTAAGAAATACAACGATTACGATGTTTGTCACCAATTAACCATTACCTATCTTTATAGAGGCCTTAACTTTCCCATAAGATCTTTCCTGTTTCTTCTTTAATAGTAAACCTCAAGGAGACCTAGATCTAGCAAGTCTCTTAGTAAATAAAAGAGAGTAGCAGGAAATTCTTTCTCCTAAATAGTTATCTCAGCAATTGCCATACATTCTTTCTGTTCTAGCTGAGCCTACAGCTTCTTGTAAGTCCCTTACAAACAATTCCTTCTGCTGAAGTGACTTCGTGAAACCCCCAATACTTTTATAATTACTTATAACTTGTCTACTAGCCTCCATAAGAGGGGTTTCAGGGTAGCACTTAACTCTGGTGAGTTAGTCATATTTTTTAAGACACTCATAAGACATTGGAGTCATCAACACTCTTAAGAGAGAGCTTTGAATAAAGGAATGTTGACAATGAGTAAGTACAAAGAGCAGTAGAAGCAGTAAAAGATTAATAGGCACTCTTATGAGGAAAAGAAAGGCAGAAACACATCTTTCCCAGGGGTTTGCCAGCCTTTCCAGGAGTAGGCCTCTTAGAAGCCCTATTCTCCGAGGTAGACTTCAGTGAAGTCCCAAAACTCGGAGATAGGTCTCTGTAAAGCCCCATTCTCTGAGGTAGACTTCGGTGAAGTCCCAATACTCAGAGATAGGTCTCTGAAGCCCCTTTCTCAGGTCTGAAAGATGGTTTCCCATGCTAAGCAGACTCCACTGGAGTAGGTGTGGCACAATCCCATTTGTCCAACTTTTCTTTAATTTGTTGTGTTTCTGGGTCTCTATTAAGAAAATTTTACGGCCTGTGCCAAGGAGACTTAGGGTATCTCCTATTCTATCCGGTAATGTTTTCAGGCTGTCTGCTTTGACTCCGTGGTCTTTGATCCATTTGGAGTTGATTCTGGTGCAGGGTGATATATAAGGGTCTAGCTTTAGTTTACTACAAGTGATTAACCAATTTTGCCAGCGCCATTTACTGAAGAGGTTGTCTTTCTTCCATTCTATTTTTTTTAACTCCCTTATCGAACATTAGGGGGCTATAGATCTGTGTGTTCATTTCTGGGTTTTAAATTCTATTCCATTGGTCCTGAGGTCTTTTCATTTGCCAGTCCCAAGCTGTTTTGATTACTATGGCATTGTAGTTGAGTTAGAATTTTGGTATTGATATTACTCCAGCACTGTTCTTTCTGCTAAGGATCATTTTCGCTATTTGTTGTCTTTTACTGTTTCATATGAATTTTTGGATTGCCTCTTCTATTTCCTTGAAAAATGAGGTTGGAATATTGATTAGTATTGCATAGAATTTGTAGATCACCTTGGGATGTATTGCCGTTTTCACGATTGTGATCCATCCAGTCCAGAAGCATGGGAGATTTATCCACTTTCTAAGTTCTGTTTTGATTTCCTTTTTCAGGTTTTTAAATTTTCATAATAGAGGTCCTTCACTTCTTCGGTTAATTCCTAGATAATGTATTTTTGGTGGCGCTATTATGAATGGAGTTGCCTTCATGATTTCACCAACGCTTTCCTCATTGTGGTCATACAGAAAAGCCATTGATTATTGAGGGTTAATTTTATATCCTGCTGCTTTGCAACAGTTTTGAATCAGCTTCAGTAATTTGGGAGTGGAGTCATGGGATTCTTTAAATAGAAAATCATGTGGTCTGCAAAGAGGGAGAATTTTACTTCATCTTTCCCTATTTGGATCTCTTTTATGTTTTTTTTGGGGGGGGGTCCAGTCATACAGCCTGAACAATGGGCCTGGGAACTGTCCCTCAGCTCTTCAGCTCAAGGCTAGCCCTTTACCACTTGAGCCATTGTGCCACTGCCAGCTTTTTTCTTTTTGCCTATGTGGTGCTGAGGAATCAAACACAGGGCCTCAAGAATGTTAGGCAATCACTGTACCACAAAGCCACCTTTCCAGCCTCTCCCTTTTATGTTTGCATCATATCTTATTGTTGTAGATAGACATTCTAATACTAAATTTAAGAGAAGTGTATTGAGTGGACATCCTTGTAATGTTCCTGAGTTAAGAGGAAATGGCTTTAGTTTTTCACCATTAATTATAATGCTGGCTGTAGGTTTGTCATATACAGCCTTTATTGTATTGAGGAATGTTCCCTGGATTCCTAATTTTTCCAGAACCTTCATCATAAAGGATTTGTTGGATTTGTCAAATGCTTATTCTGCATCTATTGAAATAACTATGTGGTTATCCTTGCCATTTGTTGATGTAATGAGTTATATTAATTGACTTGTGTATATTGATCAATATTTGCATCCCTGAAATGAATCCTGTTTGATCGTGGTGTATGATATTTTGGATGAATTTTTGATGTCAACTGCTCAAAATTTTGTTGAGAAGTTTTGCATCAATGGTCATCAAAGAAATGAGTCCATAGTTCTCTTTCTATGATGAGTCCCTGCCTGGTTTTTGGATGAGGGCTATGATGGCTTCAAAGAATGATTTTTGTAGTGAACTTTCTCTTACAATTTCATTGAAGAGTTGGAGGAATGTTGATGTGAGCTCTGCTTTGAAGGCCATGTAGAATTCCGCTGTAAATCCATCTGGTCCTGGGCTTTTCTGAGATGGGAGGTCTCATTGCTGTTTCTATTTCAATGCTTAATATGGGCCAGTTAAAATGGTTTAACTCATCTTGGTTGATGTTTGGCATGTCAATAATTGCTAGGAAAAGATCTATTTCTGCCAAGTTCTCAAACTTATTAGCATAAAGGTTTGAGAAGTATTCCTTTTAATCTTCGGAATCTTGGTTTTTTCTGGGATGCTGTTTCCATTCTCATCTCTGAGTTTATTTATTTGGGTGTGTTCTCTTGTTTTTTTGATAAGATTTGCTAAGAATCTATAAATTTTGTTAATTTTTTGGAGAACAAACTCTTGTTTTGTTGATTCTTTCTATGTTTTTATTTTGGATTCTAATTCGTTTATTTTTGATGTAATTTTAATTATTTCTTTCCATCTACTGAATTGGGATTTATCTTGTTGCTCTTTGTCAAGGAGGTTCAGATATCTCACTAAATTGTTGGTTCCAGATCTCTCCAATTTATTGATTTAGTAATTAAGAGCTATAAAACACTCTGAATACTGCCTTTGCCGTGTCCAAAAGGAGCAAGTAATTTGTGTGTTCATTTTTATTTTTTGTTTTTTGGCTTTTTTTAAGTCCTGTCGTGGGGCCTGAACTCTGGGTCTGGGCACTGTCCCTCAGCTCTTCAGCTCAAGGCTAGCGATCTACCACTTGAGCCATAGCCCCACTTCTGGCTTTTTTTTTCTTTTTGCTTATGTGGTGCTGGGGAATCGAACCCAGGGCCTCACGCATGCAAAGCAAGCGCTCTACCACTGAGCCACCTTCCCAGCCCCTCATTTTTGGTGAATATCATGAATATTTGAATTTCCTTTCTATGAATTTCCTTTCCATGACCCACTGGTGTTTCAACAGTGTGTTGTTCAGCCTCTATTTGTCACAGGACTTTTTGGTGCATTTTGGTGTTGAGTTCTAATTTTATTCCCTTCTGGTCTGAGAGAAGGCAATTTAAAACTATAATGTTTCTGAATTTGGACAAGTTTGATTTGTGACCTCAAATGGTGTATATTTTGTAAAATTTTCTGTGAGCTGATGAGGAAAACATGTATCTGATGCTACTGCGTGAAATATTTGGTAGATATCTGTTAAATTTAATTGATCCATGCAGGTGTTTAGATCTGCAGTTTCTCTGTTGAGTTTTTGCCGAGTTAATCTATCTAGTGTGGATAGTGGTGTGTTAAAGTCCCCTACAATTAATGTCTTTGGATCTATGTGAGCTTTGAGGGAAAGTAGTGTTTCTTGGATAAATCTGGGTGGTCTTTTGTTTGGAGAATAAATATTTAGATTTGTAATATCCTCCTGAATGGGAAATCCCTTAATTAGTATAAAACGACATTCTTTATCTCTTTTCACTAATTTTAATTTGAAGTATATTTTATCTGATATTAGGATAGAAGCTCTCACTTGTTTATGGGGGCTATTTGCTTGGTAGATTTGTTACAGCCTTTCACTTTCAAAATGTGTTTGTTTTCATGGGAAAAGTGTGATTCCTGAAGGCAGCAGATAAAAGGATCTTGCTTTTTAATCCAACTAGCCTTTTTACGTGGCTTAATTGGAGAGTTAAGTCCATTAATGTTGAGCGTTAGGACTGAGAGGTGTTTGGGAGTTCCTGCCATGTTATCCACCTTCTGGGGGCTGCGGCAACTGGGTTCTTCCTATGGTTCTTGGATTCTCAGTTTGGGTGCTGTTTCTTGGCCTTTATTGTGATCTTGTTGGTTTTCTATTTGTAGGACATGTTTAAGTAGCTTTTGTAGGGCTACTTCTTGGGAAACATATTGTTTCAGATTGTCTTTGGTATGGAAGGTTTTTCTTTGACCTTTGATTATGAAGGAGAGTGTAGCTGGGTAGAGTATTCTTGATTGATAATTGTTTGTCTTTAGGGCATGGCATACATCATTCCAGGCTCTTCTTGCTTTAATTCTCTCTGCTGACAAATCTGAGGGGACTCTAATTGATTTCCTCTTATAGGTGATTGATCTTTTCTACTTGACAGTTTTATGGATCTTTTCCTTGGTCTGAATTGATACTGTGCAGATTATAATGCGACATTGCCATGTCCTGTTCTGGTCTGGTATATTTTGGGTTCTAAAAGCTTCTTCTATCTGAATAATCCTAACTTTTTGCATGTTTGGGAAGTTCTCTGCTAGGATCCTGTAAAACAAATGTTCTCGACCATTAACTTCTGTTTCTAGGTGCTCCTTTACAAACATTATCCTCATATTAGACCTACTGATGGTGTCTTCCAAATGTTGAATAGATCTATCCCATATTCCTTGGATTTGTCTTGGATAGTAGTATGTTATTTCTCTATAATACCAAGGCTGTCTTTAATCTCCAAGATTCTATCTTCTGCATGGTTTAACCTACTGTCATGACTTTCTACTTTGTTTTTAATTTCTTTTCCTTCTAGTTGGTCGGCTTTAATGGCTTCAAATTCTTTGTTAGAGCTTTCTTTTAGATCTTTTATGAACTTCTATACTTCCTTAATTTGGTGTTCAGTGTTTATTCTCAAATGACTTAGTTGATTGTTTATGGTTTCCTTTGTTGCCCATTCCCTCTGCCAGGCTCTATTCAGGATTCCATTTGTGGTCTCCCTGAATTCTTTCAGCTGTCTCTTTATGGATTCCATTAATGTCTCTCTTGATCTTTGTGTATTCTCATTCCGCTCTCACAATTGCTGTATTACTCTTTCATTAGCTTCCTCATGTTCATGCAATTCCTGAAGTTCTCTTTGACTGTTCTCAACCTGCTTACACAATACCTGTGTTTCTCTTTTTCTGTTATCCTCCTCCTCATGCAATTGCTGTGTTTCTCTTTGATTGTTGTCAGCCTGCTTATGCAATTCCTGTATTGCTCTTTGACTGTTCTAAATCTGCTCACGCACTTCCTGTACCAATCTTTGAGTAGTTTCTGCACTCTCACGAGATTCCAGTATTAATCTTTGGTTTGCCTCTCTCTCTCCCTATCATGCTCACACTGAGTCCTTTGCAGGTTTTCAATCTTTTCATTCACCATTTTTACCAGTATTGTTTGTACAGATTTTTGGGAACTGTCCTCTGGATTATTCACTAACTATTCTGTCAACTGTTTATCATGAGTGGGAGTCCAGATACCTGGACTTGCCATTTTTCTTCTGTTTTTCTGGCTTTTTCTGCTCATTTGGTATGAAAGTAACACTAATTTTGTGCTAGAACATAATTTTAAGGCAAGCATCAACCAAAGTTTGGTAGTTGCACAGTCAAAAGGCTATAGACGCAATCTAGTTCAACAGATACAATCTATTCAACATCAAACAACTATGGATTAATGGGATAAGAATAGCAAAGAAAAAAATTGGCAAACCAGAAATTATTAGATGTAGGGAGAAATGTGGGGAAAAATAGAATTATAGGGTGGTGGCGAGGTAAGATGAGAGTGAATTTAACCAAGGCCTAATCTCAGAGAGGGAAATGGATTGGACAGAATGATAGGAGAGACATTAAGAAAAAAAAAAACAGAAAATATAGAAAAACAAAAATTTAAATTTAAAAAGATAAATACTTGGTTCCCGGCCCGGAAGGCCTGCGAGTCAGAGCTGTGCGTTAACCCGGCTGGATGGAGGCAGAGGCGTTGGCCGCGTCCATGCCAGCCCCGGGCGTCTCGACCACCGTGTCTTTGGCCCTGGAGACGGCACGGTGGATGGAGGAAGCGATGCGCATGGCCAAAGACGCCCTTGAAAATACTGAAGTCCCTGTTGGCTGTCTTATGGTCTACAACAATGAAATCGTGGGGAAGGGAAGAAATGAAGTGAATCAAACCAAAAATGCTACTCGACATGCAGAAATGGTGGCCATTGATCAAGTCCTAGATTGGTGTCAACGAAATGGCCAGAGTCCTTCTGCTGTGTTTGAACGTACCGTGTTGTATGTCACTGTGGAACCCTGCATTATGTGTGCAGCTGCTCTCGGCCTGATGAAAATCCCGCTGGTCGTCTACGGCTGTCAGAATGAATGATTTGGTGGCTGTGGCTCCGTTCTAAATGTTGCCTCTTCTGACTTACCAAATACGGGAAAACCATTTCAGTGCATCCCTGGATATCGGGCTGAGGAAGCTGTGGAACTGTTAAAGGCCTTCTACAAGCAAGAAAATCCTTATGCACCAAAATCAAAAGTTCGGAAGAAGGAATTTCAGAAATCCTGAACTTGTAATGAAAGACGAAAGCCCCATGGTGACCTGGATGGAATCCCCAGCCTGAAAAGCTGCTGGCATGGAGGGAGCATATATTATGTGTTGTTTGTTATTCTCCGGGAAGACGGAGAATAACATTTGCACTCTTAAGGGAACAAATTAGTGCTTCTTAAAAGGCTGACAATTGTAAACAACTATTAGCTTCTCCACAGCTGAAAGAACATTTTTATGAAGGGGGGGAAAAACTAAAGTTTGAGGTTTTAGGAATTAGCAAACAGTACATGTCTTTAAGCCACAGCTTCAATCCATTCCAGCTGAGTGCAGGCTGGGATTTCAGTGTCCATCCACACCCCATCACCTGCACTCATTTGGAATAGAAAGCCATGGTCACGTGTGTCCTTTACAACTGGCTTTTTGGAGGTGGAGTTGGATTTTCATTCTTTATAGCTGTTGTGGTCTCCCAGTGTATTGGCTGCGTGAGTGTGAGTGTGTTTGTGTGTGTGTTGGCTTTAGGGCTTGAACTCAACATGTTGTTACTCTCTGGCTTTTTTGCTCAAACTTGAGTCACACCTCCAGTCCTAGCTTTATGTTGGTTAATTGCAGATGAGTCTCACGGACTTTTCCCCCCAGCCTGGCTTCAAACTGTGACCCTCAGATCTCAGCATTTTTTAGTCACTAGGATTACAGGTGTTAGCCACCAGTGCTGGGCAAGTCTGGCTTTTTTCTACATTCTATATTATTTGTATACACTGTATACATGTGATTGTGAAATCTATTGATTTTATTAAATACATAGAAAAAATGTTTTTAAACAAGTGCCTAAGGGTCATTTAAAAATTGTACCATGTTGCTATAATAGAATCTTAAGATATTTCTGTTTTTAAGGGGCAAAGCATTAAAGGACAATAACATAAATAAGACAGTTCTTTGGTTCCCTGAACCAAAACAGGGTCTTCTGCCTCAGCAAGATTATATTGTCACAAGGATGGATGAAAAAAATGTAGTTATATACTGGAGGGTGAAGAGTTCCAACAACAGTTGGTCATAGTAATACACATCTGTAACCCCATCACTTGGAAGGCAGAGGGAGTTCAACAAGACACTGTCAAAGCAAAAAGTTACAGCGAAATTAAAAAGGAACAAGGTGAAGAAGAATGCCCACTGGTGTGAATGCCAGTTGCAAAATTAAGTAGCATGATACATTTAATCCGAAATCAGCTGTTCCTCATTTGAAAATACAGGTTATAACTGTTAAATTTAATACCTAAAATTTGAAACTGCACAGGAAAGAATATCCACAACAAAACTTTCAGTGTTACTGGGTGCAAGAAGTGTCCTGACTTTGGCAGAGCTAACCCAGCTGCAGTATACGTCTCTTCCCAGAAGGGGGCCTCAGCGTTCCACCAGAAGCCTAGTGCCAGGCCCCAGAGGACCGCTCCTCAGATGGGTTCATTTCTTCAGTGGATTCATTTCCTTGATACAAAGCATCTGCATTTGTTGCTTCTGCCATTTGAGCGATGTCTCCAACTTGTTTGTTTTGAATTACTTTACAGACTGGAATGAAATTGTGGTGGAAGTATTTTTATATTGCTGAGAATAGCAGCTAATCACAGTTACATGCTTCGAAGGACTTATAATTGCTTGGTTTTGCGTGTGGTGTTTTTAACGGCATTTGAGACATTTTATGAGGAAGGATATGCATGGTTTCAAATCTACAACAATGATGCATGCACCTTCAATTTTACTACTCTAAAATTTGTCTTCTCATTAAATGTTAGTGCCATGAAAAAAAAAGATAAATACTTAAAAATTATGTAAGTTTATAGATGATATTGAGAGAAGAAAAGGATAGGATGAGAAGAAGGGAGGGATAGAAAGGAGACACGAAAAACACAAGACCACAGTAAAACTCCAAGACTACACTATAGCTACCAGCACGACTATGTTTATTGCAGCATTATTTACCATAGCTAAAATAGGGAACCAACCCAGATGTCCCTCAGTAGATAAATGGATAAAGAAAATGTGGTATATATACACAATGGAATTCTATGCCTCCATCAGAAAGAAGGACATTGCCCCATTTGTTCAGAAAGGGAAAGACTTGGAAAAAATTATATTAAGTGAAGTAAGCCAGGCCCAAGGTAAAATAGGTCCCATGGTCTCCCTTATTTGCAACAACTAGTATATGTCTGAGTCAAGCAGAAAAGATCAGATAAATTAACGTTAGGGGAATGAACCCCAAGATAAGTAATCAAAAGTTTTTTTTCCTTTCATGCAATTGTTTCTATCATATTTATAAGATGATTTCTATGTTTCTTTGTATGTCCCTTCCCTATGGTATAACCTGTGCTTTCACTGTATTTGGTATGATTTGTGGAGGGGAAGGGGAAAAAAATCATTTAACTAGGGATACAGGTGGACCCATTGCAACAAAGAGATGTACAAGTCATTATGTCAACAAAAGAACTTTACAACTTTGGTGGGTGGTGGGGGGAAGTTCGGGTAGGAGGATGGTGGAGTATGGCAAGGGATAGAAGGGGAAACAAAGAGGAGGCAACAATTCTTGATAAGAAAGTTATTCGTTACCTTGCCCATGTAATTTTAACTCCTCTGTATGCATTCTCACAATTAAAAAAAAAAAAACAAGAAAAAATGGAAAAAACAAAAATTTAAATTTAAAAAATGAAACACTTAAAAATTATGTAAGTTTATAGATGATCTTGAGAGAAGAAAAGGATAGGATGAGAGAAAGGGAGGGATAGAAAGGAGATACGAAAAACTGAAAACTAAAAATTCTCAAAATTTGTTACTTGAAAATTATATAGGTATAAAGAGAAAATGCTACTATTGAACAAGTTAAGCCAAGGAGGTGGCGGGGAAGATGGCAGAGGAGAAGCTGGAGGCTAAACAAGCTCTCCCATAGAAAGCAGTTTTAGAGTTCCAGTGAACAGTCCTAAGCCAGAGAATCACACCAAGTGTGCCATCACAGGACAGAGAGTTAGGCCAGCTAAGGAAAATCAAGGCAAATAGAGAGGTCTGAGCTCTTACCAGCAGCCGCCACAGATGCGACACAGTTTTTGCAGCCCCCAAGAAGGTGGATAACATGGCAGGAAATCCCAATTACCTCTCAGTCCTATCTCAGCATTAACGGACTTAACTCTCCAATTAAGCGACACAGACTGTCTAATTGGATTAAAAAACAAGATCCTTCTATCTGCTGCCTTCAGGAGTCACATCTCCTGCCCATAAAAACAAACACATTTTCAATGTTAAAGGCTGGAGCAATATCTACCATGCAAACGGCCCCCATAAACAGAAGGGAGTTGCAATCCTAATATCAGATGAATTTGATTTCAAGTTAAAATTCGTGAGAAGAGATAAAGAAGGTCGCTACATACTAATTAACGGATCTCTCCTTCAGGAGAATACAATTCTAAATATCTATTCGCCAAACAATGGAGCACTCAAATTTATCCAAGAAACACTACTTTCCCTCAAATCCCACATAGATCCAAAGACATTAATTGTTGGAGATTTTAACACACCACTCTCCCCACTAGATAGATCAACTCGGCAAAAACTCAACAGAGAAACCGCAGATTTAAACAGCTGCATTGATCAACTAGATTTTACAGACATCTATCGAACATTTCACCCAGCAGCATCAGAATACACGTTTTTCTCAGTAGCACATGGAACATTTTCTAAAATAGACCACATTTTAGGCCACAAAGCAAAACTGTCTAAATTCAGAAACATTGAAGTTATATCTTGCATTCTCTCAGACCACAAGGGAATAAAATTAGAACTCAACACCAAAAGCCACCAAAGAAAGTCTGGTAACACATGGAGGCTGAACAACACACTGCTGAATCACGAGTGGGTCATTGAGATTAGAAAGGGAATTCAAATGTTCATGCTATTCAACAAAAATGAGCACACATATTACCAGCTCCTCTGGGACACAGACAAGGCAGTACACAGAGGCAAGTTTATAGCTCTAAGCTCCTATATCAACAAATACGAGAGATCTGAAACCAACAATTTAATGACAAATCTAAACCTCCTTGAAAAATAGCAGCAAGATAAGGCCCAATAAAATAGACAGAGAGAAATAATTAAAATTAAATCAGAATTAAATGAATTAGAATCCAAAACAACTATAGAAACAATCAACAAAACAAAGAGATGGTTCTTCAAGAAAATTAACAAAATTGACAGACTTTTAGCAAATCTCAGGAGAAAAAGAAGAGATCACACCCAAGTAAATAAACTCAGAGATGAGAATGGAAACATCACATTAAGAAACAACCAAGATTCAGAACATTATAAGGGAATACTTCTCAAAACTTTATGCTAATAAGTTTGAGAACTTGGCAGAAATGCACCTTATCCTAGCAAATATTGACATGCCAAAACTAAACCAAGATGAGTTAAACCATCTTAACAGGCCCATATCAAGCATTGAAATACAAAGAGCAATAAGAGATCTCCCAGCTAAGAAAGTCCAAGACCAGATGGTTTTACAGCAGAATTTTACAAGGCCTTCAAAGCAGAGCTCACACCAATACTCCTCCAACTCTTCAATGAAATTGAAAGAGAAAGTTCACTACCGAAAACATTCTATGAAGCCATCATAACCCTCATCCCAAAATCAGGCAGGGACTCATCAAAGAAAGAGAACTATAGACCCATTTCTTTGATGAACATTGATGCAAAACTTCTCAACAAAATTTTGGCCAATCTACTTCAACAATTCACCCAAAAAATCATACAACACGATCAAACAGGATTCATTTCAGGGTGCAAACTGGTACAATATATGCAAATCAATTAATATTATTCATCACATCAACAGGAGCAAGAATAAGAACCACATGGTTATTTCAATATATGAAGTAAAAGCATTCCACAAGATGCAACACCCCTTTATGATGAAGGTTCTGGAAAAATTAGGAATCCATGGAACATTCCTCAATACAATAAAGGCGGTTTATGACAAACCTACAGCGACCATTATAATTAATGGTGAAAAACTAAAGCCATTTCCTCTTAACTCAAGAACAAGACAAGGATGTCCACTCACTCCACTTCTCTTCAATCTAGTATTAGAATGCCTAGCTACAGCAATAAGACAAGATGCAGACATAAAGGGGATCCAAATAGGGAAAGAAGAAATAAAACTCTCCCTCTTCGCAGATGACATGATCTTGTATTTAAAGAATCCCATATACTCCACTCCTAAATTACTCAAGCTGATTCAAAACTTTGACAAAGTAGCAGGGTATAAAATTAACCCCCCAAAATCAATGGCTTTTTTGTATGCCAACAATGAGAAAAGTGTGGTTGAAATTAGGAAAGGAACTCCATTTATAATAGCACCACAAAAAATAAAATACCTAGGAATTAACTTATCCAAAGAAGTGAAGGACCTCTATGATGAAAACTTAAAAATCTTGAAAAAGGAAATCAACACAGAACTTTGAAAATGGCAAAACCTCCCATGCTCCTGGATTGGAAAGATTAACATCGTGAAAATGGCAATACTTCCCAAGGCTCTCTCCAAATTCAATGTGATATCTATCAAAATTCCAACCTCATTCCTCAAGGAAATAGAAGAGGCAATTCAAAAATTCATATGGAACAATAAAAGACCCTGAATAGCAAAAACGCTCCTCAACAGAAAGAACACTGCTGGAGGAATATCAATACCAAATTTCAAACTCTACTATAAAGCCATAGTAATCAAAACAGCTTGCTACTGGCATAAGAACAGACCTCAGGAACAATGGAATCGAATTGAAAACTCAGAAATGAACCTACAGACCTGTAGCCATCTAATCTTCGAAAAGGGAGCTAAAATAATAGAATGGAAGAAAGACAGCCTCTTCAGTAAATGGTGCTGGTGAAATTGGTTAACTACTTGTAGAAAACTGAAGCTAGATCCTTATATATCACCCTGCACCAGAATCAACTCCAAATGTTCAAAGACATCGGAGTCAATCAGACACTCTGTAAACATTACAGGATGGAATAGGAGAAACCCTAGGTCTCCTTGGAGCAGGCCGAAATTTTCTTAATAGAGACCAGGAAAAACAACAAATCAAAGAAAGGTTGGACAAATGGGATTTCATGAAGTTCCAGAGCATCTGCATGGCAAAGTACATAACTGGCAAGATCAATAGAAAGCCCACGGATTGGGAGAAGATCTTCACTAGCCATACAACGGACAAGGGTCTCATATCTAAAATGTACTAGGAACTCAAAAAATTAAATCCCCCAACAACAAATCCTCAAAGAAACAACTGCCCAATAAATAAGTGGGCTAAAGACTTAAAGAGAAACTTCTCTGAAGAAGAAAGAAGGATGGCCAATAGACACATGAAGAAATGCTCAACATCCCTAGCCATAAAAGAAATGCAAATCAAAGCAACTTTGAGATACTACCTCACTCCAGTTAGAATGGCAAAAATCAAGAACTCTAACAACAGATGCTGGAGGGGAAGTGGACAAAAGGGAACCTTACTTCATTGTTGGTGGGAATGTAAACTTGTTCAACCACTTTGGAAAGCAGTATGGAGGTTCCTCAAAAGACTTCACTTAGAGCTCCCCTAAGACCCAGCAATCCCACTTTTGGGCATTTACCCTAATGTTTACAAACAAGACCACACTAAAGCGACCGGCACAACTATGTTTATTGCAGCATTATTTACCATAGCTAAGATGTGGAACCAACCCAGATGCCCTTCAGTAGATGAATGGATCAAGAAAATGTGATATATATACACAATGGAATTCTATGCCTCCATCAGAAAGAATGACATTGCTCCATTTGTTAGGAAATGGAAAAACTTGGAAAAAATTATATTAAGTGAAGTAAGCCAGGCCCAAAGAAACGTAGGTCCCATGGTTTCCCTTATTTGCAATATCTAGTATATGTATGAGTCAAGCGGAAAAAGTCAGATAATGTGATGTTAGGAAAATGAACCCTTAGATAGATATTTTAATGGTTTTTTTTCTTTCATGCATGTGTTTCTAACTCATTTATAATATTATTTCTTTGTTACTTTGTATGTCTCTCCCCCCAGTATAATCCCCGTTTTCAATATATTTGATGTCAGTATAACTTGTGGAGGAGATGGGGAAAAACAAGCCGTTTAAGGATTCAGGTGGACCTGTTGCAACAATGAGAAGTACAAATTGTCATGTCAAAAACGAGCTTTACAATGTCGGTGGGGGTGGAGGGGGGAGGCTGGGAAGGGAGGTGAAGGGTAAACAAAGGAGGAGGCTGCAATGTTTGGTAAGAAATGTGTGCATTATCCTGCCCATGTAATTGTAACCCCTCTGTAGTATTTTCACAAATAAAATAAAATAAAATAAATAAAAAATAAAAAAATAAAGAAGAAACAAGAAATCTCTTTTTAAAAATTATTAAAAAAAAAGAAAATTAAAAGGGAATACTTCTCAAAAATTTATGCTAATAAGTTTGAGAATTTGGCAGAAATGGGGACCTTTTCCTAGCAAATGTTGACATGCCAAAATTTAACCAAGATGAGTGAAACCATCCTTAAAGGTCCAGACCAGCATTGAAATAGAAACAGCAATAAGAGACCACCCATCTAAGAAAAGTCCAGGACCAGATGGTTTTACAGCAGAATTCTACCAGGCCTTCAAAGCAGAGCTCACACCAATACTCCTCCAATTCTCCAATGAAATTGAAAGAGAAAGTTCACTACCAAACACATTCTATGAAGCCATCATATCCCTCATCCCAAATCCAGGCAGGGACTCATCAAGAAAGAGGCCTACAGACACAATTCTTTGATGAACATTGATGTAAAACTTCTCAACAAAATTTTGGCCAATCCACTTCAACAGTTCATCCAAAAAATCATACACCATGATCAAACAGGATTCATTTCAGGGATGCAAAACTGCTTCAAAATACGCAAATCAATTAACATAATTCATCACATCAATAGGAGCAAGGTTAAGAACCACATGGTTATCTCAATCGATGCAGAAAAAGCATTTGAGAAGATCCAGCACCCCTTTATGATGAAGATTTTGGAAATATTAGGCATCCATGAACATTCCTTAATACAATAATAATTCCTTAATACAGCTTTACACTTAATATTGAAAAACTAAAGCCATTTCCTCTTAACTGAGATACAAGACAAGGACATCCACTCTCTCCAGTTCTCTTCAACCTAGTATTAGAATGCCTAGCTACAGCAACAAGATAAGATGCAAACATAAAAGGGATCCAAACAGCCTAAGAAGAAGTAAAATACTCCCTCTTTGCAAATGACATGATCTTGTATTTCAAGAATCCCATAGACTCCACTCCCAAATTACTCAGGCTGATTCAAAATTTGGCAAAGTAGCAGGGTATAAAATTAACCCTCAAAAATCAATGGCTTTTCTGAATGCCAAAAATGAGGAAAGTGTGGCTGAATGTAGGAAAGCAACTCCATTCGTAATAGCCCCACAAAACATAAAATACATAGGAATTAACTTAAGCAAAGAAGTGAAGGACCTCTATGATGAAAACTTTAAAAACTTGAAAAAGGATATCAAAACAGAACTTAGAAATTGGCAAAAACTCCCATGCTCCTGGACTGGAATGATCAGCATCATGAAAATGGCAATACTTCCCAAGGTTATCTACAAATTCAATGAGATACCCATCAAAATTCAAAACTCATTCCTCAAGGAAATAGAAGAGGCAATCCAAAAATTCATATGGAACAATAAAAGATCAAAAATAGCAAAAATGATCCTCAACAGAGAGAACACTGCTGGAGGAATATCAATACCAAAATTCAAACTCTGCTATAAAGCCATAATAATCAAAACAGCTAGGTACTGGCACAAGAACAGACTTCAGGACCAATGGAATAGAATTGAAAACCCAGAAATGAACCTACAGACCTATAGCCATCTAATTTTTTTTTTAATTTAATTTTATTTTATTTGAGAACATACTGTACAGAGGGGTTACAATTACATGGGCAGGATAATGCATACATTTCTTACCAAGCATTGCAGCCTCCTCCTTTGTTTACCCTTCACCTCCCTTCCCAGCCTCCCCCGTCCCTCCCACCCAATCATACCCCCCCCCCCACCGACATTGTAAAGCTGGTTTTGACATGACATTTTGTACTTCTCATTGTTGCAACAGGTCCACCTGAATCCTTAAACGACTTGTTTGTCCCCATCTCCTCCACATGTTATACTGACATCAAATATAGTGAAAGCGGGGGTTACACTGTGGGGGAGGGACATACAAAGCAACAAAGAAATAATCTTATAAATGCGTTAGAAATACATGCATGAAAGAAACAAAAACATTAAAATACATATTTGAGGTTTCGTTTTCCTAACATCACATTATCTGACTTTTTCCGCTTGACTCATACATATACTAGATATTGCAAATAAGGGAAACCATGGGACCTATGTTTCTTTGGGCCTGGCTTACTTCACTTAATATAATTTTTTCCAAGCCTTTCCATTTCCTAACAAATGGGGAAATGTCATTCTTTCTGATGGAAGCATAGAATTCCATTGTGTATATATACCACATCTTCTTGATCCATTCATCTACTGAGGGGCATCTGGGTTTGTTCCATGTCTTAGCTATGGTAAATAATGCTGCAATAAACATAGTTGTGCTGGTAGCTTTAGTGTGGCCTTGTTTGTGATCATTTGGGTAAATGCCCAAAAGTGGGATTGCTGGGTCATTGGGGAGCTCTATGTGGAGTCTTTTGAGGAACCTCCATACTGCTTTCCAAAGTGGTTGAACAAGTTTACATTCCCACCAACAATGAAGTAAGGTTCCTTTCTGTCCACATCCCCTCCAGCATCTGTTGTTGTTAGAGTTCTTGATTTTTGCCATTCTAACTGGAGTGAGGTGATATCTCAATGTTGTTTTGATTTGCATTTCTTTTATGGCTAGGGATGTTGAACATTTCTTCATGTGTCTATTGGCCATCCTTCTTTCTTCTTCAGAGAAGCTTCTCTTTAAGTCTTTCGCCCACTTACTTATTGGGCAGTTGTTTCTTTGAGGATTTGTTGTTGGGTGGTTTAATTTTTTGAGTTCCAAGTATATTTTAGATATGAGACCCTTGTCCGTTGTATGGCTAGTAAAGATCTTCTCCCAGTCCGTGGGCTTTCTATTGATCTTGCTAGCTATGTCATTTGCCCTGCAGAAGCTCTTCAACCTTATACAATCCCATTTGTCCAGCCTTTCTTTGATTTGTTGTGTTTCCGGGTCTCTATTCAGAAAATTTCGGCCTGAGCCAAGGAGACCCAGGGTTTCTCCTATTCCATCCTGTAATGTTTTCAGAGTGTCTGCTTTGAGTTCAAGGTCTTTGATCCATTTGGAGTTGATTCTGGTGCAGGGTGATATATAAGGATCTAGCTTTAGTTTTCTACATGTAGTTAACCAGTTTTGCCAGCACCATTTACTGAAGAGGCTGTCTGTCTTCCATTCTATTGTTTTAGCTCCCTTATCGAAGATTAGATGGCTATAGGTCTGTAGGTTCATTTCTGGGTTTTCAATTCTATTCCATTGGTCCTGAGGTCTGTTCTTATGCCAATACCAAGCTGTTTTGATTACTATGGCTTTATAGTAGAGTTTGAAATTTGGTATTGATATTTCTCCAGCCGTGTTCTTTTTTTTTTTTTTTTTTATTGTAAAGCTACTATACAGAGGGTTACAGTTACATGAGTGAGGTTATGAGTACACTTCCTCTTGAACATTGTTACCCCCTCCATTGTTTTCCCCCTACCATCCCCTCCCTCCCTCCCTTCCCCGAGGTTCTTTTTTTTTTTTTTTTTTTGATTGTGATTAAATGAATACATAATTTCAAAGTCACAAGTTCATTCTAACTTCCCTGGAGCAAATTGTCTACCACAGTCTGTAATATATAACAGTGTTCACATGTTATATACCATATTTGTGATCAGCAGCATGAGGGTATTTAGTAGTGGTTCAACCAGATGAGCGGGAGTTCTTTGTTTCTTAAGTCCTGTTAGTTTTGTCGTATCACCTAACCTTTTGGATTTAGCATCCCCTTATGAGGGAGACCATGTACCGTTTGTCTCTTCGTTCTTGGCTTACCTCGCTCAACATGATTCCTTCTAGCTCCATCCATTTCCCTGCAAATGCCATTATTTTCTCATTTCTAATGGCTGCATAATATTCCATTGTGTATAGATACCACAATTTTTGGATCCATTCATCTGTGGTGGGGCACCTAGGTTGTTTCCATATCCTAGCTATTGCGAACAGTGCTGCAATAAACATGGAGGTGCACGTGTCCTTGTATATTGGTTCCTGTTGTTCAGGGTAGATGCCTAGAAGTGGTATGACTGGGTCGTAAGGGAGGTCAATCTTTAGCTTTCTAAGGACCCTCCAGACTGCTTTCCAAAGTGGTTGTATAAGTGTACATTCCCACCAGCAGTGTAATAGGGTTCCTCTTTCTCCACATCCCCTCCAGCATTTGTCGTTGGCTGATTTGTGGATGTGGGACATTCTGACTGGGGTAAGGTGGTATCTCAGGGTTGTCTTTATTTGCATTTCCTTCACCACCAGGGATGATGAACATTTCCTCATGTGTTTCTTTGCCATTTTTATTTCTTCATTTGAGAAGTCCCTCTTTAGTTCCCTTGCCCATTTAGTAATTGGTTTGTTAGGTTTGGGAGGGATTAGTTTCTTGAGTTCCCTGTATATACAGGATGTTAACCCCTTGTCTGATATATTGCTGGTAAATATTTTTTCCCAATTAGTTGGTTGTCTTTCTAGCTTAGTTGCGATAGATTTAGCTGTGCAGAAGCTTTTTATTTTAAGGTAGTCCCATTTGTCGAGTCTCTCTCCAACTTGTTGTGACCCTGGGACTCTGTTCAGGAAGTTCCTTCCTGTGCCTATTAGTTCAAGTGTCTCTCCTACTCTGTCCTGCAGTAGTTTCAGAGATTCAGGTTTAATGTTAAGGTCTTTAATCCATTTTGAGTTGATGTTGGTGCATGGTGATAGGCTGGGGTCCACTTTTAGTTTTCTGCATGTGGCTGCCCAGTTTTCCCAGCACCAGCGGTTGAAGAGGCTGTGTTTCTTCCATTGTATGTCTTTGGCTCCTTTGTCAAATATCAGCTGGCTGTAGGCCTGTGGATTTATATCTGGATCTTCTATTCTGTTCCATTGGTCTTCGGGTCTGTTTTTGTGCCAGTACCATGCTGTCTTTGTGATTATAGCTCTGTAGTAGAGTTTGAAGTTCGGCATGGATAGCCCTCCCATATTGTCTTTATCCCCTAGAATTGTTTTGGCTATTCTAGGTCTTTTGTTGTTCCATATAAATTTTTGGACTGTTTTCTGTATTTCAGTGATGTACGTCATTGGGATTTTAATAGGAATTGCATTGAATTTGTATATTAGTTTTGGAAGTATCACCATCTTTACTATATTAAGTCGGCCTATCCAGGAGCATGGGAGGTCTTTCCATTTCCTAGTGTCTTCTGCAATTTCTTTCTTTAACTTTTTATAGTTCTCATTAAATAGTTCTTTTACATCTTTGGTTAGGTTAATTCCTAAATATTTTATTTTTTGGGAGGTTATTGTGAATGGGGTTGCTCCCTTTATTTCCCTTCTTCCTGTGCGTTATCAGTGTATAGGAAGGCAACTGATTTTTGTGGGTTTATTTTGTATCCTGCTATTTTGCCGAAGTGACTTATGATTTCTAAAAGATTGGGGATGGAGTTTTTGGGATCGTGGAGGTATAGTATCATGTCGTCTGCAAAAAGGGATAGTTTCACTTCTTCTTTCCCTATGCGGATCCCTTTAATGTCTTTTTCTTGCCTTATTGCCCTGGCTAAGGGTTCTAGGACTATGTTGAAGAGGAGTGGAGACAGTGGACATCCTTGCCTTGTTCCTGTTTTTAGGAGGATTGGTTGTAGCTTTTCCCCATTAAGTATAATATTGGCTATTGGTCTGTCATAAATGGCTTTTATTGTTTTTAGAAATGTTCCTTCTACTCCTATTTTCTCCAGAGCTTTTAGCATGAATGAATGTTGAATTTTATCAAAGGCCTTTTCTGCATCTGTGGCGATAATCATGTGATTCTTGACCTTGGCTCTGTTGATATGCTGGATTACATTTATTGACTTACGTATGTTAAACCATCCCTGTGTCTCTGGGATGAAGCCTACCTGATCATAGTGTATTATTTTTTTTATGTGTTTCTGGATTCTGTTAGCTAGAATCTTGTTAAGGATCTTTGCATCTGTGTTCATCAAGGAGATTGGCCTGTAATTCTCCTTTTTGGTTGGGTCTTTGCCTGGTTTGGGGATGAGTGTGATATTGGCTTCGTAGAATGAGTTTGGGATAGCTCCCTCCTTCTCTGTTTCTCTGAAGAGCTTGAGGAGTATGGGTATTAGTTCTTCTTTAAAGGTCTTATAGAATTCTGCTGTGAATCCATCTGGTCCTGGGCTTTTTTTTGTTGGAAGACTTTTGATAGATTCCTGTATCTCATTATAGGATATTGGCTTATTTATTTGGTTAACTTCTTCTTTGCTCAGTTTGGGTAACTTGTATTTCTCTAAAAATGCATCCATTTCCGCCAGATTTTCTTCCTTTAGAGAGTACAGCTTTTGAAAGTAGTCTGTTAGAATTGTTTGGATATCTTGGGTACGTGTTGTGATGTTTCCCGTGGCATCCCTAATCCTATTAATATGGGTTTCCTCTCTTCTTTTTTTAATTAATCTTGCCAACGGGCCATCAATTTTGTTTATTTTTTCAAAGAACCAGCTTTTTGTTTGGTTTATTTTGGTTATGGTTTTCTGATTTTCTAATTGGTTAATCTCTGCTCTCAATTTGGTTATCTGGCTTCGTCTAGTAGCTTTAGGTCCCATTTTTTCTTGTTTTTCTAGCTGTTTTAGTTGCAACATGAGATTATTTACTTGGTCTGTCTCCATTCTCTTGATGTGGGCACTGAGGGCAATAAATTTGCCCCTCAGGACTGCTTTTGCTGTGTCCCACAAGTTTCTTTGTGAGGTGTTTTCATTTTCATTGAGTTCTAGGAAATGCTTTATTTCTTCTCTGATCTCTTCTGTTACCCAGGCCTTGTTAAGGAGTGTGCTGTTCAATTTCCATGTATTAGAGAAATTTCTGTGGTATGCTTTGTTATTGAGAGCTAGCTTGATTCCACTGTGGTCAGATAGGATACAGGGGATTATGTCGATCCCTTTGTATTTGCTTAAGTTCCTTGCATGAACTATGATATGGTCTATTTTGGAGAAAGTTCCATGAGCTGCTGAGAAGAATGTGTACTGTGTTGTTTTAGGGTGAAATACTCGGTAGATGTCAGTTAATTCCGCTTGAAGTATGGCCTCACTTAATTCGGTAGCTTCTTTGCCAATCTTCTGGTTGGTAGACCTGTCCTTTGGTGAGAGTGGCGTGTTAAAGTCTCCTAGTATTATCGTATTGGGATCTATTTTATTCTGTAAGTTTGAGAGCATTTGTTTAACATATCTGGGTGCACCAATATTTGGGGCGTATAAGTTGATGATGGTTATATCCTCCTCTTGGATTGTTCCCTTTATTAATATGTAGTGTCCGTCCTTGTCTTTCTGTACTGATTTTAATGAAAAGTTTATTTTGTCAGATATCAGGATAGCTACACCTGCTTTCTTATTGGGGGAATTTGATTGGTAGATCCTTTTCCACCCCTTCACTCTGAGTTTGTTTGTATGTTTGGCTGAGAGGTGGGTCTCCTGAAGGCAACAGATGGATGGGTCTTGTTTTCTGATCCAGTCCTCAGTTCGTTTTCTTTTAATTGGCGAATTCAGCCCATTTATATTAAGAGAAAGTATAGAGAGATTCATTGTTGTCCCTGCCATTCCGTTTTCCTAAGTTTTTCTTCTTTCCTTTCCTCCTGTGCTTGCTCAGTTAGACTTTGAGTAATGCCTGTTTGGGGCAGGTCCCAGTTCCTGGTTGCTTTCTTCAGGTTGTGTCCCCCCTCTTAGAATTCTTTGTAATGCTGGCTTAATGTTTATGTATTCATTTAGTTTTTCTTTGCTATTAAAAGTTTTCAGTTCTCCATCGAATGTGAATGCTAGCTTTGCCGGGTATATCAGTCTGGGTTGGCAGTTATTGGCTCTCAGGGCTCGTATGGTGCTTTCCCAGGCTTTTCTTGCATTCATTGTTTGTGTGGAGAGATCTGCAGTGATTCTAATTTTTTTCCCGTTGTAGTATAGCTCCTTCTTCATTTTTGCTGCATGCAGGATTGTTTCCTTATTATTCAGATCCATCATTGTTACTATTATGTGCCTAGAAGTGTTTCTCCTGGGATCTTGCTTGTTGGGTGTTCGATAAGCTTTTGTGATGTAGTTAAGATGGTGGTTTTTGAGGTGGGGAAAATTTTCATTGACTATCTTGTTAAATAGGTGTTGCATTCCCTTGCTCTGGAATTCCTCACCTTCGTCCACTCCGATTATGCGAAGGTTAAATTTTTTAGCATTATCTGCTTGCTCTTGAATTTCCCTTTGGTTTAATTTGAGTGATTTTTCCATATCTGTCACTTTTTGGTCCAGTTGGTGTATTCTGTCTTCTGTATCTGACACTCTACCTTCCATTTCATTCACTCTGTTGACCGTGGCTTCTATTGTGGTTTGCATGGTGGAAATGGATCCCTTTATGGATTCAATGTTGGTTCTCAGAGTACTGATCTCACCTCTCAATGAGGTGAGATCAGTATGCATTACCTCTAATTTGGCGTTTATCTCACTTCTTACTGAGGTTTGTGCAGCTTCTATTTTTGCATCCAATTTTTGTTTGATATCCTGTATATCTTTTGATAGTTCATCCTTGTGCTCTTTCAATTTCTGATCCATTTCTCGCTTTATTTCTTGAGTCATTGCCTCCAGCAACCCTTGGATGTAGTTTTTGTCTTCCATTCCTGCTTTGCTCCCACTGGGGCTCTCCCCTGCGTGGCTGCTGGCTTTTGAGGTGAGCTTGCTGTCCTGGGTAGTGGTAAACCTTGTGATTTTTCTCTGTGATTTTCGCATGGGGGTTCAGGAGACTGCTCTTCAATCTTGTTTTGGTGTGTCTGTCTTTGCTTGGTTGCTGATTCTGTATTGGTAGAGAGAGTCTGTGCCTGATCTGGATTCTGTTGGGAGCCTATTTCCAGCTGCTATTCACTTAGGATTCTCAGCTCTCTGCTGTAGCAATTCCCGCCTTTGGAAGGGTTGAGCAGCCTAGACTGCTTGTGTTTGCTCTTGCGGGTGCTCTTGGGAAGATCAGATGCTCTGGATGCACTCTCCCAAATACTGGAGTCTGCTATGGGCTCCTGATGTGTTTTTGTTTGTTTGTTTTGGGCTGGTTGTGGGCTTGAACTCTAGGTTTGGGTGCTGTCCCTCAGCTCTTCAGCTCAGGGCTGGCACCCTACCATTTGAGCCACAGCCCCACTTCTGACCCTTTTTGCTTTGTTCAGGCGCCGTTCCCCTGGCCTGGTTCCGGCCCCAGCCTGGAGTGCACTCGTTAGGCCTGTGCTAATGTGTATACCACCTTGGTTATGCAGCCTGGAGGACACAGTTCAAATTTCTTCTACTGTTGGTAGTCTTGACCCAGGGGCACTGTTCCTGGCTTGAGCATTTAAGCTCCCTTCCACGGGCGCTCTTGCTCTGGCCTGGCCAGCAGAGTGTGCTCCACCGGCTGGTGGAGCTCTCAAACAGTTCCCAGTTTTAGTGGGTCCTGTGGTCCGGGTGTTGGGGTAGGGAGTCTAGGTCAGGGTCTGGGGATTCCCTCCAGCTCTGGTCTCCCTTGATGGATTCCCTGTCCCCTGATGGGTACTCACCCTGTAGGTCGTCAGTTGTTGTTGCAGTCCGAGTTCAGTTGGGGTGGTTGCGGGCTGGGTTGGGCGGCCCCCCGCCGGGTCGTTGCGATCGCGATTGGGCGGGTGGTCTGCGGACAGGTCCCTTTGTGGCGCTGCTGGTGCCAGGCGGCTTTGGCGGGATGGAGCCTCTCCGCTCCGGTGGAGAGTGATGGGTGGGGTGGGATCCTCCTGGAGACTCCCGGCTGGTAGGTTTCTCTGTTCCTGGCGATCCGCTGTTCTGCAATCCGGTACCTGGTGATCTGCAAGCAGCCCCCTGTGTCTCTGGGCTCCGGCAGCCCCCGCCGGGCCGGCTGGCCGGCGGCTTGGCGCACTGCCGCGCGGCCAGTAAAGGTTGGGGGAGGGGTCTTCGCTCTTCTCTGTTCTGAAATTCTTCTTTTCCTCTCTTTCTTTTTTTGTTATTTTCCACCTCTGGTTTTTCTCTGAGTGTTCGTCTTTTTGTTGTTGTCGGTCTCTTGGGGAGATTAAAGGTTGGAACTCGAACTCTCTTTTTGGTTGGAGAGAGCTGTGGTGTTTCCCTACTGCCCCGTCGCCATCTTGGTCCCCCCTCCTCCAGCCGTGTTCTTTCCGTTGAGGAGCGTTTTTGCTATTCGAGGTCTTTTATTGTTCCATATGAATTTTTGGATTGCCTCTTCTATTTCCTTGAAGAATGAGGGTGGAATTTTGATAGGTATTGCGTTGAATTTGTAGATAGCCTTGGGAAGTATTGCCATTTTCACGATGTTAATCTTTCCAATCCAGGAGCATGGGAGGTTTTGCCATTTTTTAAGTTCTGTGTTGATTTCCTTTTTCAAGATTTTAAAGTTTTCATCATAGAGGTCCTTCACTTCTTTAGTTAAGTTAATTCCTAGGTAGTTTATTTTTTATGGGGCTATTACAAATGGAGTTGCTTTCCTAACTTCAGCCACACTTTTCTCATTGTTGGCATACAGAAAAGCCATTGATTTTTGGGGGTTAATTTTATAACCTGCTACTTTGCCAAAGTTTTGAATCAGCTTGAGTAATTTGGGAGTGGAGTCTATGGGATTCTTTAAATACAAGATCATGTCATCTGCAAAGAGGGAGAGTTTTATTTCTTCTTCCCCTATTTGGATCCCCTTTATGTCTGCATCTTGTCTTATTGCTGTAGCTAGGAATTCTAATACTAGATTGAAGAGAAGTGGAGAGAGTGGGCATCCTTGTCTTGTCCCTGAGTTAAGAGGAAATGGCTTTAGTTTTTCACCATTGAGTATAATGCTGGCTGTAGGTTTGTCATAAACCGCCTTTATTGTATTGAGGAATGTTCCATGGATTCCTAATTTTTCCAAAACCTTCATCATAAAGGGGTGTTGGATCTTGTCGAATGCTTTTTCTGCGTCTATTGAGATAACCATGTGGTTCTTATTCTTGCTCCTGTTGATGTGATGAATAATATTAATTGATTTGCGTATATTGAACCAGCTTTGCATCCCTGAAATGAATCCTGTTTGATCATGGTGTATGATTTTTTGGATGAATTGTTGAAGTCGGTTGGCCAAAATTTTGTTGAGAAGTTTTGCATCAATGTTCATCAAAGAAATGGGTCTATAGTTCTCTTTCTTTGATGAGTCCCTGCCTGGTTTTGGGATGAGGGTTATGATGGCTTCATAGAATGTGTTCGGTAGTGAGCTTTCTCTTTCAATTTCATTGAAGAGTTGGAGGAGAATTGGTGTGAGCTCTGCTTTGAAGGCCTTGTAAAATTCCGCTGTGAAACCATCTGGTCCTGGACTTTTCTTAGCTGGGAGATCTCTTATTGCTGTTTCTATTTCAATGCTTGATATGGGCCTGTTAAGATAGTTTGCCTCATCTGGTTTAGTTTTGGCATGTCAATATTTGCTAGGAAGAGGTCCATTTCTGTCAAGTTCTCAAACTTATTAGCATAAAGTTTTGAGAAGTATTCCCTTATAGTGTTCTGAATCTTGCTTGTTTCCGTGGTGATGTTTCCATTCTCATCTCTGAGTTTATTAATTTGGGTGTGTTCTCTTCTTTTTCTGATAAGATTTGCTAAGGGTCTGTCAATTTTGTTAAGTTTTTCGAAGAACCAACTCTTTGTTTTGTTGATTCTTTCTATAGTTTTTTTGGATTCTAAGTCATTTGATTCTGATTTAATTTTGATTATTTCTTTCCGTCTACTGGATTGGGGTTTATCTTGCTGCTCTTTTTCAAGGAGGCTTAGATGTGTCATTAAATTGTTAGTTTCAGATCTCTCCAATTTGTTGATGTAGGAGCTCAGAGCTATAAACTTGCCTCTGAGTACTGCCTTTGCTGTGTCCCAGAGGAGCTGGTATATTGTGTGTTCATTTTTGTTGAATAGCATGAACATTTGAATTTCCTTTCTAATCTCTTCAATGACCCACTCATGATTCAGCAGTGTGTTGTTCAGCCTCCATGTGATACCGGACTTTCTTTGGTGGCTTTTGGTGTTGAGTTCTAACTTTATTCCCTTGTGGTCAGAGAGAATGCAAGGTATAACTTCAATGTTTCTGAATTTAGACAAGTTTGCTTTGTGGCCTAAAATGTGGTCTATTTTAGAAAACGTTCTATGTGCTTCTGAGAAAAACGTGTATTCTGATGCTGCTGGGTGAAATGTTCGGTAAATGTCTGTTAAGTCTAGTTGATCTATGCAGCTGTTTAGATCTGCGGTTTCTCTGTTGAGTTTTTGCCGAGTTGATCTATCTAGTGGGGAGAGTGGTGTGTTAAAATCCCCAACAATTAATGTCTTTGGATCTATATGAGATTTGAGGGAAAGTAGTGTTTCTTTGATAAATTTGGGTGCTCCATTGTTTGGCGAATAGATATTTAGAATTGTAATATCCTCCTGAAGGAGAGATCCTTTAATTAGTATATAGCAACCTTCTTTATCTCTTCTCAGGAATTTTAATTTGAAGTCTATTTTATCTGATAATAGGATTGCAACTCCCGCCTGTTTATGCGGTCCGTTTGCTTGGTAGATTTTGTTCCAGCCTTTAACATTGAAAATGTGTTTGTTTTTACGGGCAAGATGTGACTCCTGTAGGCAGCAGATAGAAGGGTCTTGTTTTTTAATCCAACTAGACAGTCTATGTCGCTTAATTGGAGAGTTCAGTCCGTTAACATTTAGAGAGAGGACTGAGAGGTATTTGGGAGTTCCTGCCATGTTATCTACCTTCTTGGGGGCTGCGAAAACTGGGTTCTTCCTATGGTTCTTGGATTCTCAGTTTGGGTGCAGTTTCTTGGCCTTTATTGCTGTCTTGTTGGTTTTCTATGTGTAGGACATCTTTAAGGATCTTTTTGTAGGGCTGGTTTGGTGGAGATGTATTGTTTCAATTTTTCTTTGCTATGGAAGGTTTTTATTTGGCCTTCAGTTATGAAGGAGAGTTTAGCTGGGTACAGTATTCTTGGTTGATAGTTGTTTGTTTTTAGGGCATGGCATACATCATTCCAGGCTCTTCTTGCTTTGATTGTCTCTGCTGAGAAATCTGAGGTGATTCTAATTGGTTTCCCTTTATAAGTGATTACCCTTTTCTCTCTGACAGCTTTAAGGATCTTTTCCTTGTTCTGAGTTGATCCTGTGTGGATTATAATGTGGCGGTGGGATGTCCTATTCTGGTCTGGTCTATTTGGGGTTCTAAAGGCTTCTTGTATCTGGACAGGCCTATCTTTTTGCATGTTTGGGAAGTTCTCTGCTAGGATCCTGTTAAACAAATTTCCTAGACCATTAACTTCTGTTTCTAGGTGCTCCTCTACACCCATTTTCCTTAGATTAGGCCTTCTGATGGTGTCTTCCAGGTGTTGGATAGATCTATCATATTTCTTGGACTTGTCTTGGATGGTTGTATGTTCTTTCTCTATAATATCTAGGCTGTCTTCAATCCCTGAGATTCGATCTTCTGCATGGTCTAACCTGCTGTCAAGACTCTCTACTTTGTTTTTTATCTCTTTTCCTTCTAGTTGGTCAGCTTTGATGGCTTCAAGTTCTTTGTTGAAGCTCTGTTTTAGGTCTTGTATGAATTTCTTTACTTCCTTAATTTGGTGTTCAGTGTTTGTCCTCAAATCACTTAGTTGATTGGTTATGGTTTCTTTGGGCTCCCATTCCTTCTGTTGGGTTCCATTCAGCATTCCCTTTGTGGTCTCCCTGACTTCCTTCAGCTCTTTGTTAATGGATTCCATGAATGCCTTTAGTGATCTTTGTGTGTTCTCTACCTGGTCTCTCAATTCCTGTATTACTCTTTGATTAGCTTCCTCCCGTTCGTGGGATTCCTGCAGATCTCTTTGAGTGTTCTCAGCCTGCTTACGCCATTCCTCTCTTTCTCTTTGAGGATTCTCAAGTTGTTCACGCAAATCCTGTATCAGTTTTTGAGTAGCTTCCTCACGCTTATGATATTCCTGTATAAACTTCTGGGATGCCTCCTCTCTCTCCCTATCACGCTCATACAGAGTCCTTTGTACGTTGTCAAACTTTTCATTTATCATGTTTGCCAGCAGTGTTTGTAGAGCTGTTTGGGAACTCTCCTCTGGATTATTCATTATCTGTTCTAACCCCTGATTATCAGGATTGGGAATTGAGATACCCGAATTTGCCATTTTTCTTGTGTTTTTCCGGCTTACTCTGCCCATTTGAGATGAAGATAGCACCAGTTTTGTGCTAGAACACTATCTTAAGGCAACCATCAACCAAAGTTTGCATTTGTACAGTCAATAGCCTACAGATACAATCTAGTTCAACAGATACATCTATTCGACATCAAACAACTATATGTTTAAGGACTTCGAACCGCAGAGAAGAATTTGGAAAACCAGAAATTATTAGGGTTAGGGAGAGATGTGGGTAAAAAATAGGAATAGATTGGTGTGGGGAGGCACAGGGAGAGTTAACTATGTCCTAATCACAATGCAGGAAATAGGTTGGGTAGGATGTAAGTAGAGAGAGAGAGAAAAAGAAGAAAGGGAAAGGGGAATGAAAAGAGACCAGAAAATAAAATAGAAACGTAAAAATTAATGTTATTTTAGAGATTAAAAGACCATCTATTTATAGAGGAATATGAATATGTTGAGAGAAAGGGAGGGACATAGAGGAGATGAGAAAAACTTTAAAAAAATGTTTAAAATATTATATAGGTATAAAGAGGTAGTACTGCTATTAATGAATTTAAGTCTCAGAGGTTTTGAATTGAGTAATAAGTTTGTGGATTAAGTGTGTACACAATGGGGGATAGGGTCTACTGGTTAACTACGGGTTTATCTGAGGATGTGCAGGACAAGAGTTAAGTCACATACAGATGAACAAAGAGGAAAAGATGGAAAGGATAGGAAAGTGAGAAGAAAAGATCAGAAGTTCAGTAGAGCTAGAAAAAAAAACAAAAAGATAATTAAGAATGAAAGAAAAAGAGAAAGAAGACAAGAAAAGAAAAGAAAACACACATTCACGTATTCCTAAAATAAAAATTATAAGAGGAGAAAAAAAAAAAAAGTTAATGGAAAACAATTATTTTTTCAGAAGAGGTAAAAATTAAAGATTAATAAAAGTTTTAGAAAAGCAAAAAAAATTTTTATATATATATAAGGTAACAAAAAATGAAAAAAAAAACAAAACAAGGAAAAGAAAAAAAAAGAAAAGAAGAAGAAGAAAAAAAAAAGTTCTTTGATTTTTTTTTTTTTGGGAGGGGTGGGAAGAGTCCTGTATCTCCCTTTTGTCTGTAACCAGAGTCTGGTTGGAGTCTCTGGTCAGCTTGAGGTCCTGTGGCTTGATTGGTTTCTTAAGTCAGTTTGTTGGAACAAGCAGAAAAATGCTCTGCTTTACCCAAGTTTTTGAGATCCCCCTCCCAGGTTAGTTTACTGGGAGGGTGATCTGCTTTGAGAATCACAAAAGAGGGGGATGCAGTGATGAGGCTAGGTTCTGGGTAGAGTTGAGGCCTTTCAACGAACAGTAGCTTTTCCCTGGGGCTATTTTGTGAAAAAAAACTCACAGCACCCAGCCTTTAGCCATTCTCAGGGTTTCTGTTTTTCAATTGATTGTGGTGGCTGCTAGAGGGCGGGGCAGCCTCTGGCTCTGGTTACCCGGTGAGGAGAGCCACTCCAATGGCGGGCGCCTGAGCTGGGTGACTTTTCCCTGGATGGAACTGAGTCTGTGAGGTCATTTCGCCGTTAAGTTCTTGTGACCTGCTAAATGACTAGTTTTATTCCAAGGCCTGAGCTGGAGCTAGCCGCTCCTCCGAGCTTTGTCGGTATCCAAGATGGAGATCACCGGTGCTGGGGGGGGAGGGGTGGCCTTCCCTCCTCTGTTCCCAGAGGAGTGAGGAATTGGGGCTTCTACTCACACGGAGTCTTGGATCCCGGGTCGTCTCTGGTCTGCAAAGTGCAGGATGAAGTTGTCCGCTCCTTGTCGGATCTTGCTGGTGTTGAGTAGAATCCGCTCGTCCGCTGCGTCTGGCTCCTTCGTCCCGGACTGCGTCTCAGGTATGCCTCCGCGGCGGTGGTCGCCGCTGCGACCCTGCCGCCGCAGCGGCAGCTGCTCAGATGTGTCTGCTTGGCTTCCCCTCTCTTGAGTAACTCTCTGTCCTGTGATGGCACACTTGGTGTGATTCTCTGGCTTGGGACTGTTCACTGGAACTCTGAAACTGTTTTCTATGCAAGAGCTTGTTCAGATTCCAGCTTCTCCTCCGCCATCTTCCCGGAACCTAGCCATCTAATTTTTGATAAGGGAGCTAAAAAAGTAGAATGGAAGAAAGACAACCTCTTCAGTAAATGGTGCTGGCAAAATTGGTTAACAATTTGGAGAAAACTAAACCAAGATCCTTATACATCACCCAACACCAGAATCAACTCCAAATGGATCAAAGACCTCAGAGTCAAAGCAGACACTCTGAAAACTTTAAAGGATGAAATAGGAGAAACCGTAGGGTCTCCTTGGCGCAGGCCGAAATTTTCTTTTAATAGAGACCCAGAAACACAACAAATCAAATAAAGGTTGGACAAATGGGATTTCATGAAGTTGCAGAGTTTCTGCATGGCAAATGACATAGCTAGCAAGATCAATAGAAAGCCCACAAATTAGGAGAAGATCTTCACTAGCAATACAACAGACAAGGGTCTCATATCTAAAATATACGTTGAATTAAAAAAATTAAATCCTCCAACAACAAATCCTCAAAGAAACAATTGGCCGATATATAAGTGGGCTAAATATTTAAAGAGAAACTTCTCTGAAGAGGAAAGAAGAATGGCAAATAGACACATGAAGAAAAGCTCAACCTCCCTAGCAATAAAAGAAATGCAAATCAAAACAACATTGATATAACACCTCACACCAGTTAGAATTGCTAAAATAAAGAACTCTATTAACAACAGATGCTGGAGGGGATGTGGACAGAAGGGAACTTACTTCATTTTGGGTGGGAGTGTAAACTTGTTCAACCACTTTGGAAAGTAGTATGGAGGTTCCTCAAAAGACTCCACATAGATCTCCCCTATGGCCCATTAATCCCACTTTGGAGCATTTACCCAAATGTTTACAAACAAGACCACACTAAAGCTACCAGCACAACTATGTTTATTGCAGCATTATTTACTACAGCTAAGATAGGGAACCAATCCAGATTCCCCTCAGTAGATGAATGGATCAAGAAAATGTGGTATATATACACAATGTAATTCTATGCCTCCATCAGAAAGAATGACATTGCCCCATTTGTTAGGAAATGGAAAGGCTTGGAAAAAATTATATTTAGTGAAGCAAGACAGGCACAAAGAAATATAGGTCCCTTGGTTTCCTTTATTTGCAATATCTAGTATATGTCTGAGTCAAGCAGAAAAGGTCAGATAAGGTGATGTTAGGGAAATGAACCCTAAGATATGTATTGAACTGTTTTTTTTCTTTCATGATATTGTTCCTAACACATTTATAAGATTATTTCTTTGTTGCTTTGTATGCTCCTCTCCCACAGTATAACCCCTGCTTTCACTGTATTTGATGTCAGTATAATTTGTGGAGGGGAAGGGGAAAATCCAGTCGTTTAAATAGGGATACAGGTGGACCCAAAGCCACAATGAGAAGTACAAGTCGTTATGTCGAAAAAGAACTTTACAACTTTGGTGGGTGTGTATGTGGAAGATTGGGTGGGGGGTGAGGGGGGAGGATGTAATGGGATGGGAAGGGGAAACAAAGGAGGAGGGTACAATGCTTGAAAATAAATGTACTCATTATCTTGCCCATATAATTGTAACCCCTCTGTACATACTTTCACAATAAAAAATAAAAATTAAAAAATTACTATGATACTACTTCATAACTATTATAACTCATCGAAAAAAAAATCAAAGGAACCAGGTGTGGTGGTAAAGACTTGTAATTCCAAGTCTTTAGGAGGTTGGATTTAAGTCTAAAGCAACACTGGGGGGTATTGCAGAGAGTGAAAATCTGCCCTTTATTACCTTTTGAACAAAAGCTAAGAATGTTGATGAGAGTGTGGAGAAAAGGAAATTTTCTACACTCTTGGTCAAAATAGGGGTTAGTAGAAAATAGTCGAAAATAGTATGCAGTTTTCCAAAGAGGCTGTGGTCTGATGATTGTGGTTCAAAGCCAGCCCCGGCAGGAAAGTCTGTGAAAATCTTACCTCCAATAAACACTCAGAAAACCAGAAGTGATGCTGTGGCTCAAGTGGTAGAGCACTAGCCTTGAGCTGAGAAACTGAGGGACATCGCCCAGTCCCAGAGTTTAAGCTCCACGACCGACAAAAAAAAAAAATAATAAAGAAAAAGAAAAAAAAGAAAAATAAATGCAAAGTTGAAATATCATCTGACCCACCAATCATGTGATTATTTCTCTCTGGGTGACTCGTAAATATTCTGTAGTTCATTGTCATTCACATTATTCACAACAGCCAAGATATAAATCGAAGTTCAGTGTTCAACTATACACTAATAAAGCAACTGTGGTACATGCACAATCATGTTTTTCTGTTTCATCCTTAAAATAGCAAAAGACTTCTCGCATTAGCCACAACTTACAATAACCTGAAAGATGTATTCTAATTGAAGAATAATGTTGTCCTCTGCTCTTTGTAAACACACACACACACACACACACACACACACACACTCTCTCTCTCTCTCTCTCTCTCTCTCTCTCTCTCTCTGTCTCTCTCTCTCTCTCTTAAAAACCTCAAATATTAAGAGAGAAATCTTTTTAAAAAGTAAAGCAAAGTGGAATTGCTGGGCATTTAGGTCACAATGTAGAAGATAGTAGATATACAGGATGACCAGGTATAGAGTTGTGATGTACCGTATGAGGATACAGGGGACAACACTGGCTTTACATAGGAATGAAGCTAAGTAAGTAGGAGTTGTTCTTCCTAGTAGGGATTGCTTTTTTAGTTGTTTTTCCTTCAGTAATGGTTTGGATGAATGTAATTCTTTAAATACCTGCTTGTTTGCAGAAATTATAACAAACAATATAGCAATAATGATGCATGCTCAACATAGAACAAAATGTCAAATTAAAATGCATGAGATTATCCTTGATGTAAACTAATTATTACAAATAAAGGAAACCATAGGACCTATGTTTCTTTAAGTCTGGCTTACTTCACTTAATATGATTTTTTCCAAGATCTTCCATTTCCTTACAAATGAAGTGATATCTTTCTTTCTAATATAAACATAGTATTCCATGTGTGTGTATCTGTGTGTGTGTCCCATTTTCTTGATCCATTCATCTACGGAGGGCCATCTGGGTTGATTCCTTATCTTATCTCTGGTGAATACTACTGTGATAAAGATAATTGTTCTGGTAGCTTTAGTGTGGCTTTGTTTTGGGTCTCCTAGTTAAATGCCCAGAAGTGGGATTACTGGGTAATAGGGGAGCATTATTGTGTACATCAAGTATAATCTTTGTAGATGAGCAGAATAGCTCAATAAGTAAGTACATATCAGCATATAAGGTGATTCCATGTGAAATGAACTACAAGACATGTTCTTTGTTGGTGTTCTTAATGTTCTAGGTGAATTCTTTTTATCCTTTGTGTTTTCCCACCTATGCATTATCCCCTGTAGTCACTGTATTTTGATTTTGATACCCTGGGTATTGTAAATATGTTGATATGAACTATGGAATGGTAAGGGAAAAAACAAAATGGTGAGACAAAGGACAGAGGGAGAACCTATGCAACAGTGGTATTCACAAGACAATATTTTAGAAATAATCTTGGGGGTGTTGGGAGTGAAGAGGGAGAAAAATTGGAGAAGGGATAACAAGTTTGAAAAGAAATGAGTTCATTAACTTACTTTTATAGCTAAAGCCCCACTGTACATTACCTTGACAATAAAATATAAATATAAATAAAATAAAATATATGAAAGCAGCAATACAGGAGATGGGAGAGGGAAATACTGTATGTAGTAGAGTAGAGTAGAACAGTTTGGAGAGCAGTAATTTTATATTAACATAGCAAGTAATAAACTAGCATACAGATTTTCAACCTCATGTCAGTCACTAAAAAGGAAAACAGAATGCAAAATCAGCAAACCCATAGAGATAAAATAGAATACTAAGCAAGGTGAAGAGATGACTTGGACCAAGAATAACAAATGACACAATTAGGAAACAAATAACAAACTGGTAAGTTTAAAAAATATTACCCATAATTCTATTAAATGTTGTTTACATCACAATTAGTTAGAACTATAATTCAAATCACAGTTTAATAGTATATCATATTAATAGTAAGTTACTTACTATTGATTTCTTAATATTGAATGTTTAATATAAAATTTTAACAAAAGAATAATGTGAAACTAACTTTAATAATATATTTCATGAATTGTAAATTTGAGAAGCTTTAGAATTTAAACAAATAATATATCATTATTGTTTCATTTCTGTGAATTAATGTAATAATTCAAAGTGTATTCTACACCTAGCACTCATTTAACATCAAATAATAAATTATTTCTCATAATAATTTATTGCACATAATAACTCTTGGTATTAGGTAGAAGGGTTCAGCATTGTGGAAAAATTCACACCACACAATACACGAGGGTATGACTCCTCTCAACTAGCTTAAATTGTGGAAATTTTATTTTTACATACATGTTAAATTCCTGTCTAGATGGTATCTATATAAATATATATAATTATATACATGAAGAATATTTCAGATGATACTTAAAAGTCATATTCATTAAATAAATTTTTATTATTTTGTACAAAATAAATATTTATAGACAGACTGAATTTATGAGTAGATGATGGTGTATGAGTGCCAGATTATATGTATTGAGGCTTATTTTATATTCCTGACATTGTTTCTATAATTGGATTTAATTTTCCATAATGGGTTAAATGTATTATATTGGATATATGAAAGTAAACTGTATATTTATTCCATTAATACTTTGCCACTTGTCTAATTCCAATATAATTTATCCATGTGTTTGAAGTAATGAGAATAACAACAAATATAAGCAAGATAAATCAGTCTGAAGTAGACAAGTATTTTCACCTTTGTTTTGATAGTTGGTCCTCTTTTACACTACAGAATATGCTTGTGAAAATATGCTCCAGGCTGGCCACAACTGCAGAATATTATGGTTTGATCTATCATAAGAGAAAGAAGGAAGGGCAAACTTCCTTCCAAAAGTCTGCTCTCAGGGATGTGATCTGCTTTATGGTAGTGACTTGGAAATGAACATTTTTTTACAATAAGCCTTGAAAAACCATCTGATAGACCATTTCTGTAAGTGGATTACTACAGAGGATTATTGATGTCTTTGCAAGGAGGCCAGATTGCTTCATTTTGAGAGAATTAAAATAGGAATTTAGTTAGTTAGGCCAAGGGATGACTGGGGCCCAGAGAAGCTACTACGTTGAATAGTAATCCTAGACCTTTAAAACAACACACACACACACACACACACACACACACACACACACACACACACAAATCAACCAAACAAAAAAACCTCCAGTTAGCACAGCCAGTGAGGGCTGCTATAACAGCCTACATGAAGGCAGGCAAAAAACAGAAGGTGAGAGTCATTTAGCTGATAACTAACATATTTTTGATGAGGCAGACTGAAATGAGACTCCAGAGAGAGAGAGAGTCAGAAAGACTGATCAGAGAGAACTAAAATTGGTCACACAAAGATTGGAAAGTAGAATTCCTTGTAGAACGAATAAATCATAGAAAGCTTATGCATGTAAAAACAAGACAGAAATCAACTCCAAATGGATCAAAGGCCTCAGAGTCAAAGAAGACACTCTGAAAACATTACAGGATGGAATAGGAGAAACCCTAGGTCTCCTAGGCACAGGCCAAAATTTTCATAATAGAGACCCGGAAACAAAACAAATCAAAGAAAGGTTGGACAAATGGGATTACATGAAGTTGCAGAGATTCTGCATGGCAGAGGACATAGCTAGCAAGTTCAATAGAAAGCCCACGGATTGGGAGAAGATCTTCACTAGCCATACAACGGACAAGGGTCTCATATCTAAAATATACTTGGAACTAAAAATATTAATTCCCCAAACAACAAATCTTCAAAGAAACAACTGCCCAATAAATAAGTGGGCTAAAGACTTTAAGAGAAACTTCTCTGAAGAAGAAAGGATGGCAAATAGACACACGAAGAAATGCTCAGCCTCCCTAGCCCTAAAAGAAATGCAAATCAAAACAACATTAAGATACCACCTCACCCCAGTTAGAATGGCAAAAATCAAAAATTCTAATAACAACAGATCCTGGAGGGGATGTGTACAGAAGGGAACATTACTTCATTGTGGGTGGGAGTGTAAACTTGTTCAACCACTTTGAAAAGTAGTATGGAGGTTCCTCAAAAGACTCCACATAGAGCTCCCCTATGGCCCATTAATCCCACTTTGGGGCATTTACCCAAATGTTTACAAACAAGACCACACTAAAGCGACCAACACAACTATGTTTATTGCAGCATTATTTACCATAGCTAAGATCTGGAACCAACCTAGATTCCCCTCAGTAGATGAATGGATCAAGAAAATGTGGTATATATACACAATGTAATTCTGTGCCTCTATCAGAAAGAATGACATTGCCCCATTTGTTAGGAAATGGAAAGGCTTGGAAAAATTATATTAAGGGAATTAAGCCAAGCCCAAAGAAACATAGGTCCCATGGTTTCCCTTATTTGCAGTATCTAGTATATGTCTGAGTCAAGCAGAAAAGGTCAGATAAGGTTATGTTAGGAAAATGAACCCTAAGATATGTATTCAAAATTTTTTTCTGTCATGCCTTTGGTTCTAACACATTTATAAGATTATTTCTTTGTTGCTTTGTATGTCTCTCCCCCACAGTATAACCCCTGCTTTCACTGTATTGGATGTCGGTATAATTTGTGGAGGGGAAGGGGAAAAACAAGTCATTTCAATAAGGATACAGGTGGATCCGTTGCAACAATGAGATGTACAAATTGTCATGTCAAAAACGAACTTTACAACTTTGGGGAGGGTATTGGGGGTGGTGAGGCTGGGAAGGGATTGGAAGGGGAAACAAAGGAGGAGGCTACAATGCTTGATAAGAAATATACTCATTATCTTTCCCATGTAATTGTAACTCCTCTGTACAGTATTTTCACAATAAAAAATATAAATTTAAAAAACAAAAACAAGACAGAAGACCAAATTCCAGAAATGCGTATTTTCTTAGAGGTCATCTTAATCAATTATCAATAGAAATCTTTGAATTCTTAAATATTTGACCACATGTGGCAGATGGTTGAAGAGAAAGAAAATGTCACCACTCTGTTAGGAGTTCCAATATCACAATATGAATTAATCAAGCACAAATTTGTAAGAAAAAGGGAAAACAATTATTCCAACTGAGGGATTCGTTTGTTTTGCTGTAACAGTTCTTGATTTAGGTGCTAGCAATTACCATTCAATTGATCCAGTCCCACAGCTGAGTTGATATTGACTGCAGTATTCCCACATGAAGGAAAAGAAGAAATTTACAAAAGTCTGATGAATTGAGTTGAAAGTGTTGTAATAGGGATATCTGAGATTTAGACACAGATGAAGAGGTGGATTTTCTTTTCTAAAAATCTCCCATTTTTAGTCTGGTGCCAGTGGCTCACAGCTGTAATCCTAGCTGCTGAGGAAGTTGAGATCTGAGGATGGTGGTTCAAAGCCAGCCTGGGCAGGAACATCCCTGAGACTCTTATCTCTTTTAACCACCAGAAAACCAGAAGTAGCACTGTTGCTCGAGAGGTAGAGCACTCAACTTGAGTTGAATAGCTGAGGGACAGTGCCCAAGCCCAGGTTTCAAGCCACTCGACCACAACTACAAAAATCCTCCCTTTCTTGGACTGCCTACATTTTATCCTAACATTCAACCAATAAGCCATTTTATCACCCACTACCTTTAAGTCCTAATCTAGATACTGAAAATAAAATGATTTGGTATCTTTTGTCAAAAGATTCATATTTGAGGAAACAAATACCATTAGTAGTAACTTTTTTTCCAGTCCTTGAACTCTGGGCCTGGGCCCTGAACATGGGTATGCTGGTAGCTTTCATGTGAGCTTGTTATTTTTTGGATTACTGCTGTTGAGGGAATTACTGGATCTTAAGGGAGGTCTACATTTAGTCTTTTCGGGAAATTCCATACTGCATTCCAGAGTGGTTGAACAAGTTTAATTTCCACCAACAGTGTAATAGAGTTCCCAGTTGGCTACATCCATGCCAGCATTTGCTATTGTTTGTTTTCTTGATAATGGCCATTCTAACTGGGATGAGGTAGAATCTGTCTTGTTTACTTGTAGAATTGTGGGCACCTTCTAGCTATCATAAATGAATGAATCCATGAAACCTATATTGTTCTGAGCCTGCATTCCTTTCTCTTTTCTTTTAGTATAATTTTTTCAAGCCTTTCAGTTTCTTTAATACTGGTGAAAAGTCATCCTTTCTCATGGGGGAGTTGAATTCCAGTGTGTGTGTGTGTGTGTGTGTGTGTGTGTGTGTGTGTGTATGTGTGTGTATGATGACTATAGGCCCATGAGTTTATTTGTAAGCCTTCTGTTTTATGTGTAATTTTGTAATTCCATATTAAATTTTGGTTACTTTCTCTAATGCATTGAAATATATTGTTGGGATTTTCATGTGTATTGCATTGGCAATTATTTGGGGACAATATTGCATTTTTCTCCATGTTAACTCTTCCAACCTGGAGCATTGAAAGACTTTCCATTTCCTTGAATCTCCTTCAATTTCCCTTTTTATATTTTTAAAATTTTCACAGTAGAGGCCCTTCATATTTTTAGGTAAATTAATTAATTCCTTGTTTTGTTGTTATTGTTGTTGTTTTGTTTAGATTTGATTTTATTTTGAGACTAATACATATGAGGTTGTTTTTTTGGATTTCAGCCTGGATCTTCCCATTGTTGGTAACACAGAAATAATACTGATTCTTGTGGTTTTTATACCCTGCTGCATTACTGAAAGTTAGCATCACCTTTACTAACTTGAGGGAGGAAGCTATAGGGTCCATTAAATAAAGGATCATTACATATGAGAAAAGGGATAGTTTTACTTCCCCTATTTGGATCTCCTTTATGTTTTTCTCTTGCCTATTGTTCTTGCTAGAAAGTCCACAACCATTTTAAAGAGTAGTAGAGAGAGTGGACATCCTTGTCTCATTCCTGATTTTAATGTCTTCATGCTTCCACCATTTGGTAAATGCTAATTATCTCTGTCACATACATACTGAGGAATGTTCCATGTACTCCTAGTTTCTCAGACCTTTTAATCATAAAGGGCTATTGGAGGTTCTTAAAAGCTATTTCTACATCCACATAGACGATTATGTATTTCTTGTCCTTGCTTCTGCTGATGGTTTGTATTATGTTTATTGACAAGTATATTGAATCCAATTTTATCCTAGGATGAATCCTATTTGATCGTACCATATGATTTTTTTTTGTTAATTGCTGAAATTGTTAGGTGAGAATTTTATTAAAAAGCATCAATGCTTACCAAAGAGTTGGGTTAATAGTTCTCTTTCTTTGGTGAGTCCCTATGTGATTTGGGGAAGAGTCTAATTCTAGCTTTAAAGAATGTGTTTGATAATTCCATTTTCAGTTCTATTCCATTGAAGAGATAGGTTTGAGTATTGTAAGTTCTTTTCAGGCCTTAATTTCATGGTAAATTAATTCAGTCCTAGATTTTTCTGGAATGGATAGTGGTTTGTTGCATTTCATTTTCATTACTTCTTAGGTGTAACTACTTGGTTCAGATTGTGTATAGGAAAGCATCAATTTCTCCAGGATTCTCCAGGCGATTGGCATAAGGTTTTCAAAGTACTCTCTTATAACGTTCTCAATTTTGCTTATATCTGTTGTGTTGTCTTATTTTTACCTCTAATTTTCTCTCTTTGGGTGAGTTCTCTTATTGTTTTTGGTGGGATTTTATATTATGAAGGTGATATAGAGAGAGATGGGTTACATTTACATAAGTAATGAGTATATTTTTAACAGTGCTATCCCTCCCTCAGTTTTTCCTGCTTCCCCCAACCCTGACATCCCCCTCCCCCAAAGTAGTGAAGTTCATTTCTAACATAATGTCTACTGTATATCACTGGTGCTTTGGTTGATCTTTGTCCCACCATTTCTGTGATTTCCCTTCCCTTCCCCAAATCAGATTAACATGTATAAGACAAAGGGTTGAGAAAACAAAAACAGTTACTACAGAGAGTAAACCAAAGGGTGAAAACTAAATAGAAATAAGTAAAAAGAGTTAACTATACAATCATCTTTTATCCATTTTTTGGAGCTCCTTTCGATAAGCATCATTTTTATATGGTGATATTCATATTGCTATTGAGCTATTGTAAATAGCCTAGACATATTCTAGTTTTTCCAAATGAGTGAAAACCTGTAGCCTATGATTCTTTGGGTCTGGCTTGTTTGACTTATTATGTTTTCCAAGTAGTTCCATTTCCTTACAAATGGGGCAATGTCATTCATTCTGATGAATAGTGTTTTGTTGTGAATATATACGACATTTTCTTGATCCATCATTGCTGGGTCATGGGGAGCTCTATTGAGGAACCTCTATATTTCTTTACAGAATATTTGAACAAATTTACATTTCCATCAGTAGTGTAATAATGTTCCTTTTTGGCCACATCCCCACAAGCCCAGTATGTTATTATTAGTTTTCTTCATAATGGTCATTCTAACTGGGGTGAAGCAAATTCTCAATGTTGCTTTGATTTGCATTTCTTTTATGGCTAGATGTTGCATATTTCTTCATGTGTCTATTGGCCATGCATATTTCTTCTTCAGAGAAGTCTCTCTTTAAATCTTTAGCCCACTTATTAAGAGGGTTGTTGGTTCTTTGAGAATTTGTTTTTTTGGGGGGTTAACTTTTGGGGCTCTAAATATATTTGAGATATGAGGCCATTGTGTGTTGTAGAGAAAGTAAAGATCTCACAATCTGCTGGCTTTTTATCTATATACCTATATAAGTTCTCTTCTTAGTCAGATTTGGTAAGGGTCTCTCAAGTCTGTTTATTTAAAAAACCAACCCTGATTTTTTGATTCTTTCCATGTTTTATTTTGTCTTTATTTAGTTATTTCTGATTTTTTTATTTGTTTCTGTGTACTGCTTTGTGTCTGAGTTTGTTCCTGTTTTCAAGGAGCTTGAGGTGCATAATTAAAATATTCAATTGAGATTTCCCCAGTTGCTTGATGGACATCCTCAGAGCTATGCATTTTCCTTGAAATACCGCAAATACCAGAGGAGCTGGTAATTTGTGTGTTCATTTTTGTTAAATTCCAGAAACTTTCAGATTTCTTTTTTTTTGGGGGGGGAGTCCGGTTGTGGGGCCTGACCTCTGAGCCTGGGTGCTGTCCCTCAGCTCTTCAGCTCAAGGCTGGCACTCTACCACTTGAGCCACAGTGCCACTCCCGGCTTTTTTTCTTTGTGCTTATGTGGTGCTGAGGAATCGAACTCAGGGCCTCATGCATGCAAGGCAAGCACTCTAACACTAAGCCACCTTCTAAGCCCCTCAGATTTCTTTTCTAATACCTTCAGTGTCCCATTGTTCATTCAGCAACATGTTGTTCAGTCTTCATGGGTTTGACAATTTTTTATTTGCTTTAGCCATTTAATTCTAAGTTTGTTCTCTTATGATCTGACAAGATATGGGAATTCAATTAATTTTTCTTTGGACAGAATATCCGTGTGACATAGGATGTGTTCTATTTTGGAAAATCTTCCATGAGCTGCTGTGAAGAATGTATATTCTGACGCTGAATGTATATTCTATACATGTCTGTTAGGACTAGGTGGTCAATGTAGTTATTGAGGTCTGCAGTTTCTTGGTTGAGTTTTTCCTTGGATGACAATGATTTGTTGAGATGTGTTTTTAGGTTAAGTAATATTTGGTTGATGAAGTGGTATGCTCCAGGATTCAGGGTTTTGATATTTAGACTCTACATATCCTACTAATGTAGAGCTGCCATTATCAGTATGTAATGTCTCTTCTAACTAATTTTAATTTGAATTCTATTTTATCTTATGTTAGTAATTCTACCTCAGCCTGTTTAGGGTATCCTCTGCTAGAATTCTGTAATATGTTTCCTATCCATTTTGTTTCCTGCTCTTCTCCTTGATACCTATCTCCCCAATGTTTTATCTTCTAACTGAATCTTGAAGTTCCTGCAAGATCGTTTCTTATTTCTTTGATTGGTTCTAAATGATTATCTCTTCTTTCCTTTTAGACCTATTCAGTCTTTGATGCTTGAGATTATCTTCTATGTAATCTATTCTCTGTGGAGAGATTCTTCATAGATTTTTATTTATCTGTCTTCAAAGCGGTCACTTTATATGGCTTTTATCTTTATTAAGGTTTTGTTTTTGGGCTTGTGTGGACTTTCTTTACATCTTTTCTTTGAATAGGGGGGTTGGGAGTTGGTCTTTTAACTGTGTCTTCTCTCATATGTTTTAACTAGACATCTATTTTTTTCCTAGGACTCCCTTGCCTTCTCAGAATTTACTTATCTTTCTCTTTGTAGTCTCCCTGAATTATTTTGCTAATATTTGGTTGGTCTCATCTTGTTCACAAATTTCCTTGTAGAGGTTTTGTATCTTTTCGGTAATCACATTTTTCAGCACTATTTGTAATGTATTTTGAAAACTACCTTCTATGTCCTTGATTGCCTGTTGTAATGCCTGCTTATTTACTGTGTGAATTACACTACCTTGACATCACTTTTTTTTGTATTTTTCTGATTGGTTCTGTACATTTAAAGGATGTCGTGGCTTTCATTTAGAGCATCTATGATCTTAATATTTGACTCTCTATGTTCTTGGTTGATTTGCCAGGTGTTGGTATAGACTTCTCTTATGATTTTCTGGAATTAAGTTTTTGTCTAGCCCATTAAGTGTAGGAGGAGAGATCAGTTGTGGTGAGATGTTGTCATGTTAATACTTGTGGTTCCAATGACAGTTTGAGCTGTCCAGTGGTAAGGTGAAGTGTGTCTGTGTTTGGATGTGGCTGTCTCTGTCCCTGATTTTTTTCTCATGTGGCCCTTTTATTTCCACCTGCAGCTCTGCTTTTGAACATGTTCCCCCACCACAGTCACAGCAGTCACCTGACTAGCTGGGTAACTTTTCATAGATTTGTGTTTTTTTGTGATGATAATATAAAATCTTTTTATGTATTGTGGATCTATATATAATTATAGCTGACTTGCTTTGACCTTCTAGAAGTGGAGTACCTGCTAGGACTCTAAATCTCTGTTTCATTAGATAGAGCTAGGGTAATTTTCTGTTGTTTCTCTGCCATTATTTTTCCACTTCCTCCGGTTCATTTTTTATTGTGGAGTTTTTCACCTAATTTTGGGTATGCGATGGTTGTACCAGGTTATTTTCTTTTTTTCTGTTTGTGTTACTTTGAAATAGTGATTTCAGCCTTGTATGAAGAGACAGTAATAATATGAATTGTAAGTTATTACATCGAATGAAAGGGAGCAGACATTTTAACCTATTTGCTATAAATGCATTAATATTAAGCAAAGCTAATAAAAATGATTACTTCTTTACTCTTCAGAGGATGAGTATAGTACTCTTGGATATCTTGTAGGAAAAGAAATTGGACTCATTACAACTGATGCCTTACATTGAAATTACAGGCTAAACTTTCTTTCTTTTCATTTCTTTCATAATAGTATTACAATATCATAATACCTGAATGTTGATTTGTTTTCGTCTGCTATTGTCAATTCCATTCTTCATCCAGGTCTTTGAATGACCAGTTCTTTAAATACCTATATTGCTTATATTATTTTTTGAATCTCAGTAAAATAAATATGAATTTATGTCTGAGTCTCATCTTTACCTACATTCATGTGAAATGTATGCAGTCTCAAGCAAGGAAACTGACTATTTTACTCTTTTCTGTTATTTAATCTAATCAATAAATCTTTTCTCTTCAGCAATATGTTCTCACCTTTTAGTGTTGATTTTTTCTTTTTTCTTTTTTTTCTGTTTGTTCTCACCTTTTATATTGCTCCAGTGAACATGATGTATTTCCAGTACTTTTATAGAAATACATTTAAAGTTTTGAACATGGAGACAAGCCCCCTCTATTATTTCTTTAAAGTAAAGCCTTTGAGACTCTTTTAGATATAAAAATTAAAAAGTTCAATGCTCAGGTTTATACATGAATACTCTAATGGTTCAGTCAATTAGACACAACAACTACAATACCACAATAAGTCTTAAAGGCACCAAAATATTATTGTTCATGAATTAGAAAATGACTAGTCAAAACAAAGTTTATATTATATTTGAAAGCTAAAAAATGAAAATTACACTCAGATTTACTGTCAGTATCCTATTTCCAAGAATACATTTTTCAGCAATCCGGGAAACAAAAAAATAAGGGTTTGTCACAGAATGAAAGATGTAAAAACAGACTGTATTTGCTTAAGATGATAAGTATATGCAAATCATTTTATTTTTTTCAAAGATACTATAAAATTTCATAAGAGGATTTGTGATCAGAAGTGATAGGTAAGCAAAGTAACTGGAAATCTGTATATGGAAATTTTGCTTTCAATAGAGGATGACAAGTTTCACTAAATGAACCTATAGAAGATGATTTTGTATCTGCAACACACATCCAGTATTCTACACTGTAGACATATTCTGATTCTCTTCCCTCAGTTCCTGTTCAATATTCTTCTACTTTCATGTTGGAGATTCATTGTTCCAAGTTCTCTTTGTCAAAAATATTTTTATATATCCTTTAAATGTAAAGGAGTGTTTGGCTTGGGACCCTATTTACGCTTGGTATTTGTTTACCTTTAATGTTTGCCATTTATCATCCCAGGCTCTCCTTTTGACCATATCAGCTAAGAAATCTGTAATTATTCTGACTATGTATCTTTTTTATATAATCAGTCTTTTCTGATGAGAGCTTTAATAATCCTTTCCTTGATCTCTAATGATCCTCTAATGGATTATAATGTGGTGGTGGGTTGTTCTGTTCTGGTATTCTCCGTTTGGTGTTCTAAAGGCTTCTCTTCTCTGAATGAGCTTATCTCTTTGGATGTTTGACATTTTCTCTGCTAGAATTCTGTAATATGTTTCCCATCCACTTTGTTTCTTGCTCTTCTCCTTCTTGATACCTGTTTCCCCAAGTTTGATCTTCTAACTGTCTTGAACTTCCAGCAAGATCGTTTCTTATTTCTTGGTTTGGTTCTAAATGATTATCTCCTCTTTCCTATTAGACCTATTCTGTCTTTGAGACCTGAGATTATCTTCTATGTCATCTATTCGCTGTGGAGACTTTCTACTTTCTTTTTGATTTCCCTGTTTTCTCATTGCTCATATTTTAGGGCTTCTCTCTTTATTAAAACTTTGTTTTATGTTTTGTGTGGACTTTCTTTACATCTTTTCTTTGGGTAAGAGTGTTAGGGGATTTTTTTAGCTGTGTCTTCTTTCATATCTTTTAACTAGGCATCGTTTTATTCCCTTATACTCCTTTGACTTCTCAGAAATTATTTATCTTTCTGTTTGTAGACTCCATGAATTATTTTGCTAATCTTTGGTTGGTCTCATCTTGTTCACAAATTTCCTTGTAGATGTTTTGTATCTTTTCGTTAATCACATTTTTTAGCAGTATTTGAAATATAATTTGGAAAGTATCTTCTAGGTCCTTGATTGCCTGTTGTAAGGCCTGCTTATTTAGTGTGTGAATTATATTATCTTGACATCCATTTTTTAAATTTCTGATTGGTTCTGTCCACTTGAAGGATGTCTTGGCTTTCATTTGGGAGATCTATGATCTTAAAAGGTTACTATCTATGTTCTTGTTGATTTGCCAGGTTTTGGTTTGGTCTTCTATTTTCCTTTGTTTTTCTGGAATTAGGTTTTTGTAGACAGCAGTTGTGGTGAGATGTTGTCATGTTAATAAATACTTGTGGTTCTTGCTGGGAAGGTGGTTCAGTGGTAGAGCGCTTGCCTTGCATGCCTGAGGCCCTGGGTTTGATTCCTCAGCACCACATAAACAAAAAGAAAAAAGCCGGAAGTGGTAGAGCGCTAGCCTTGAGCTGAAGAGCTGAGGGACAGCACCCAGGCCCAGAGTTCATGCCCCTCGACGGGACCCCCAAAAAAAAATAAATGTGGTTCCAATGACAGTTTGAACTGTCCAGTGGTAAGGTGAATTATGTCTGTGTTTGGATGTGGCTGTCACTGTTCCTGCTTTTTTCCCATGTGGCCCTTTTATTTCCACACTGCATCTCTGCTTTTGAACATGTTGCCTAGCACAATCACAGTAGTCACATGAATGGCTGGGTAATTTTCATAAATAGCTGTTTTCTTGTGAAGACAGTATAAGAAACTTCTTTTGAATTGCATATCTATATATAATTGTAGCTGGCTTGGTTTGATCCACTAGAAGTAGACTTTGTATAGGACTCTAAATCTCTGTTTCATTAGATAGAGCTAGGGTAATTTTCTGTTGTTATTCTGCCATTGTTTTTCCACTTCCTCAGGTTCAGTTTTTATTGTGGAGTTTTTCACCTAATTTAGGGTATGTGATGGTTGTACCAGGTTATTTTCTTTTTTCCGCTTGTGTTACTATAAAATAGTGATTTCAGGCTTGTATGAAGAGACAGTAATAATATGAAATGTATGTTATTACATAAAATGAAACGGAGCAGACATTTTAACCTATTTGCTACAATTAAATTAATATTAAGCAAAGCTAATGAAAATAATTACTTCTTTACTCTTCAGAGGCTGAATATAGTACTCTTGGATATCTTGTAGGAAAAGACTTTAAACTCATTACAATTGATGCCTTACATTGAAATTACAGGCTAAATTTTCTCCTTCAGCAGGCAAAAGCTTCATTTCTTTCATTTCTTTATTATAATATCATAATACCTGCATGTTGATTTGTTTTCCTCTGCTATTTTCAATTCTATTCTTCATCCATTAGGTATGTAGGGCTTTGAATCACCAATTTCTTAAAATACCTATGTAGCTTATATTGTGATTTAACTCTCAGTAATATAAATATGAATTTATCTCTGAGTCTCATCTTGAGCTATATTAATATGAAATTTATGCAGTCTCAAGCAAGAAATGTGACTATTTTACTCTTTTCTATTTTTTAATAAATAAATCTTTTCTCTTTTGGAATATGTTCGCATCTTTTATATTTCTCCAGTGAACATCATTACTTTTATAAAAATAAATATAAAGTTTAGACATGAAGAAAACCCCCCTCCATTATCAGTTTAAAGTAAATCTTTGGGGACTCTTTTATATATAAAATTTTAAAACTTCAATGCTCAGGTTTATACATGAATAATCTAATGCTTCAGTCAATTAGGCAAAAGAATTACCATACCACATTAACTCTCAATTTACTTAAAGTCACCAAAATAGTGTGCATGAACATCACTCATTTTTCGAAAGTGACTGGTCAAAACATAGTTTATATTATATTGGAAAGATAAAAAATCAAAATTACACCCAGATTTTCTGTCAGTAAAAAAAGAGAAATGTATTAAATGTTAATTAAAGATGAACTTATTTCAGGTTCTAGGAAAAAAGGAAAAGCTGGGATAATAGAAGTACAATGTATTTCATAATATCAGAATAACTGTAGTAATCCACTTACAGAAATGGTCTATCAAGATGGCTTTTCAAGGTTGACTGTGAAAAATGTTCATTTCCAAGTCACCACCATAAAGCAGATCACATCCCTGGGGGCAAACTTTTGGAAGGAAGGTTCCCCTTCCTTCCTTCTCTTTTGATAAATCAAACCATAATATTTCTACAGTTGTGACCAGCCTGGAACACATTTTCCCAAGAATATTCTGTAGTGTAAAGAGGACCAAACTATCAAAACAAAGGTGAAAATTCTTTTCTACTACAGAATGACTTATCTGGCTTATATTTTTTGTTATTTTCATTACTTCAAACACATGGATTATTTATATTGGGATTAGACAAGTGTCAAAGTATTAATGGAATAAACATTCAGTTTACTTTCATATATCCAATATAATACAATTAACCCCTTATGGAAAATTAACTCCAACTGTAGAAACAATGTCAGGAATATAAAATAAGCCTCAATACATATAATCTGGCACATATAAACCAGCATCTACTCAGAAATTCAGTCGCTCTATAAATATTTATTTGGTACAAAATAATAAATATTTAATTAATGAATATGACTTTTGTCATCTGAAATACTCCTCGTGACAATAATTGTGCATAATTGTATAGATGTCACCTACACAGGAATTTAACATGCATTTAGAAATCAATTTTCCACAATTTAAGCTAGATGAGAGGAGTAATATCCTCGTGTATTGTGTGGTGTGAATTTTACCACAGTGCTGAACCCTTCCACCTAATACCAAGAGTCATGTGCAATAATTTATTTCATGTTAAGATGAGTGCTAAGTGTAGAATACAATTTGAATTATTACATTAATTCACAGAAATGAAACAATAATGATATGTTATTTGTTTAGATTCTAATGCTATTCAATTTTACAATTCATGAAATATATTATTAAAATTAGTTTCACTTTCTTCTTTTCTATAGCTGGCTATTTAAACATTACATATTACATATTAAACATTCAATATTAAGAAATAAAAAATGAGTAACTTATTATTAAAATGATATATTATTAAATTGTGATTTAAATTACAGTGCTAACAAATTGTGTTGAAAACAACATTTAATAGAATTATGGGTAATATTTTTTAAACTCAGCAGCTTGTTATTTGTTTCCTAATTGTGTCATTTGTTATTACTGGCCGAAGTCATCTCTTCACCTCTGTTAGTTTTCTATTTCATCTCTATTGGTTTGCTGATTGTGCATTTTGTTTTCCCTTTTTAATGGCTGACATGAGGCTGAAAATCTGTATGCTAGGTTATTACTTCTTATGTAAAAGTAAAATTACTGATCTCCACAGCTGTTGCCCCCACTCATATCTCCTGTATTGCTGCTCACATATATTTTATTTTATTTTTTATTTAAATTGTATTGTCAAGATAAAGTACAGGGGGGGTTAGTTACATAAGTAAGGAAATGAATTCATTTCTTTTATAACTTGTTACCCCTTCTCCAATTTTTCTCCCTCCATCCCAATGCCCCCCCCAAGATTATTTCCAACATTTTGTTTTGTGAGTATCACAGTTGTTTAGGTTACCTATTTGTCCTTTGTCTCACCATTTTGTTTTTTCTATTTCCTTTCCCAAGTTCAGATCAACATAATTACAATACCCAGGGCATCAAAATCCAATACAGTGACTTCAGGTGATAAACCATAGATGGGGAAAACACAAATAAAACAAAAATAAAAACAAATCCCATAGTACATTAAGAACAACAACAAAGAACATGTATTGGAGTTTATTTCACTTGGAATCACCTTATAGTGTCATATGTACATAGCTTTGAGCTAATCTGCTCATCTACTATGGTTATCCTCGATGTACACAATAATGCTCCCCTATTACCCAGTAATCTCACTTCTGGGCATTTAACAACGTGACCACAAACAAGGCTACACTAAAGCTACCAGCACAATTATGTTTATTACAGTAGTATTTACCCTAGCTAAGATATGGAATCAACTCAGATGCCCCTCAGTAGCTGAATGGATCAAGAAAATGACACACACACACACACACACACACACACACACACACACAACAGAGAGATATACATACATGCACTACTATGCTTCCAGGGCTGGGGAAGTGGCTCAGTGGTAGAGCACTTGCCTTGCATTCCTGTGTCCCTGGATTCGATTCCTCTGCACCACATAAGCAAAAAGAACAAAAGCCGGAAGTGACGCTGTGGCTCAAGTGGTAGAGTGCTAACCTTGAGCTGAAGAGCTGAGGGAAAGCGCCCAGGCCCAGAGTTCAGGCTCCACGACTGGACACACACACACACACACACACACATACACACACAAAATCCTATGTTTCCATCAGAAAGAAAGCTACCATCTCATTTTTGAGGAAATGGAAGATCTTGGAAATAAATCATATTAAGTGAAGTAAGCCAGACTTAAAGAAACATAGGTCCCATGGTTTCTTTTATTTGTAATAATTAGTTTACATCAAGGATAATCTCATGTAGTTTAATTTGACATTTTGTTCTATGTTGAGCATGCAACATTATTGCTATATTGTTTGTTATTATTTCTACAAATAGGCAGGAATATTTAAAGAATTACGTTCATCTTATCCATTACTGAAGGAAGAACAAATAAAAGAGCAACCCCTACTCGGAAAAACAACTCGTACTAATTTAGCTTCATTCCTATGTAAGGCCAGTGTTGTCCCCTGTATCTTCATGTTGTACATTACGACTCTATACCGCTTCAACCAGTATATCTACTATCTTCTACATTGTGACCTAAATGCCACAGTAATTCCAATTTATTTTACTTTTTAAAAAATTTCTCTCTTAATGTTTGAGGTTGGTGTGTGTGTGTGTGTGTGTGTGTGTGTGTGTTTACAAAGATCAGAGTACATTATTTTTCTTCATTTAGAATACATCTTTCAGGTCATTGTAAGTTGTGGCTAATGGCATAAGTATCTTGCTATTTTAAGAATGAAACAGAGAAAGATATTTGTGCATGTATCACGGTTGCTTTATTAGTCTGTAGTTGAACACTGAACTTTGATTTATATATTGGCTGTTGTTGTGAATGATGTGAATAACAATGAACTACAGATATATTTGAGTTACCCAGAGAGAAATAATCACATGATTGGTGGGGCAGATGATATTTTAACTTTGGAGTTCTATAGAAAACTGCATATTACTTTCTGCAAGGAGAACACTAATCTGTATTTTGAAGAAGAGTGTAGAAAATCTCCTTTTCTCCACACTCTCACCAACATTATTACCTTTGTTAAAGGTAATAAAGTGCCGGTTTTTGCTATGTGCAGTACCCCAGACTGGCCTTAGACTTATCCAACCTCCTAAATGCTTGGAATTAAAATCTTTTGCCACCACACCTGATTCCTTTGATCTTTTTGATAAAAGTTATAGTAGTTATGAAGTAGTATCATAGTAATTTTGAATTACATTTCTCTAATGACTTCTGCTCACAAAACATTAAGCCAGCATAGGAGTTGTATTAAACAACTTTGTAAACTTACTGGCGATTTTTCAGGGCTTTAAGAAGAATATGTCTATTCAGAACTTTTGTCCATTTTTAATCTAGTTTCTTGTTAATCTCATCTTTAATCTATTCAAAATCAATCATTAATTCAAAGTAGTAGAAAGGAAAAATATTAAGCAACTCCTATCATTTTCAATTATCAATAGCATGATATTTCTTAATCATTTTCTGTTGACGCTTGAGACTATATAACTCAATTTAGTCAGACTTTTTACAAGGCTGTATGTGTTTTATTTATTTTACATTGATTGTTCTTTCCAAAGCCTGTGTGTCTAATTTCCCTTGGTTTCTTTCAGTCTCAATTAGTTGAGGTGTCAAATGATGAATAAATGGAAGGAAGCAAACAAAAAAATAATATAGTTCATCTCATCTGATGATACCTCTACAAAAATGAGGAAA